>NW_027439224.1:110000-157500 GCF_964188355.1 Buteo buteo | reverse complement strand
CTTATTTATCTCTTTGATGTTTTTAGAGATTTCTTTTGCCGTGATCATGGCTTCGAATGCCGAGTTGTCCGCCTGGCCCCTGGATCTGAACGCACCCAGGCCCTTGAATGTTCCCGGTGACTCCCATCTCGACTTGAACACGTCATGTATCTCGTCTTGTGGGATACCACGCTTCAGAGATTCCACGTCGTCCAGGATAATACCGGCCAGTTTCCCCCTATCCAGGTAGAACAGCCGCTGGAACCGTAGGAATTGCCCCCGTTTCACAGCTCTCTTCTTCATCCACCCCTTTGGTGGTTCCGAAGGTCGAGCAGTTTGGGCCACCTGACGCGGTCGACCCTGGCTGGCTTTCAACTCCAGGGACTTCTTAGAGGCAAGGCACGTGAAACAGTCTTTCATTGCCTTATCAGCAACTATTGCTGGATCTTCTTCTCCTTCGATCACCTGCTCAAACATTCCATGGAGAATGGACAATTTTCCAGATGTTACCCGCTCCGAGATTGTCTTCCGGTAATGGGACCTCAGTCTCCCCTCCACCTCTGATCCAATGCACACAAGATGTTCCCCTTCCAATTCTAGACGTTCCTTCCGACCTTGATCTTTTCCCTTCTTCACCGGGCTCTTATGAAGGTCCCGTCTTTTATCGCTTATCTGTTTTGTTGTCTTGGTCGGACTTGTTGATGTTCTTCTGCCCCTCATACTGTTTATCCAACTTTCTCAATAGTTCTACCTCATCCTCAGTCCAGCACCGACGATGTGCCCCTCTCATTGTACCTGCCTTAGGGCGTGCAGCGGTAATCCGCTCAAGGTTTCTTGTGACTGGATGGACCAAGCGCTTTTGCTGCCCCAGGCCGATTTTTGTTTCAAATGTTTTCTCACAGACCTCTGTGGTGGCTTGACCCTGGCTGGATGCCAGGTGCACACCAAAGCCACTCTATCACTCCCCCTTCTCAGCTGGACAGGGGGGAGAAAATATAACAAAACGCTCGTGGGTCAAGATAAGGACAGTTCAATAAAGTGAAAGCAAAGGTCGCGCGCAAAAGCAAAGAAAAACAAATGATGTTATTCCCTACTTCCCATCAGCAGGTGATGTCTAGCCACTTCCTGGGAAGCAGGGCTTCAGTACGTGTAGTGGTTGCTCCGGAAGACAAAAACGCCCCCCTTCTGTCTCCCTTTACTTAGCTTTTATATCTGAGCTGACGTCATATGGTATGGAATATCTGTTTGGTTAGTTTAGGTCAGCTGTCCTGGTTATGTCCCCTCCCAAGATCTTGCCCTGCCCCAGCCTGCCATTGAGGGGGGGGGCAAAAATGTTGGAGAGACAGCCTTGATGCTGTGCCAGCACTGCTCAGCAGTAGCCAAAACACTGGTGCGTTATCAACACCTTTCTAGCTACTGATGCAGAGCACAGCGCTACGAGGGCTGCTATGGGGAGTATTAACTCCATCTCAGCCGGACCCAATACACACGGACATGATGGATTCCTGTCCGGGACCTTCACCACTGGAGTACCCTCCGTTGGGAGATCGTCACGAGGTCGCAAGACCGGAGTCGATGGCAATGGAGAGATCCTGGCTGTAGCCCCGAGAGGTGAGGACTCCTCCTCCTCTTCGTTCTCTTTCTCCACCGGAGTCGGACAGATGTTCTTGTCCCTGAGACTTGAAGAGTTAGATCCCTCATACACCTCTGGAAGTAAAGCCAGGCGGTCAGTCAAGGTGGAGGATTGCTGGCCTTCCGGACCCACCAGATCAGAGTTAACAAACTCTAATGCCCTTATTTCAAATCTTACCTCCAGCATCCCCCCTGATCTTTGGTGGAACAAGAGACCACATTGTTACGCAAGTCCAAAGGACTTGTTTGTGTGGCCACCGATACGAAAGAAATTTGCATCGGCCGACCCATTTTGCCAATCCAGATAAGTAGTATAAGTCAAACAACACCCCCTCAAGTGCTGTATGATTGAGCCCAACTGTGCCCATAGGCGAGGCTTTGGGCAGCAACAAGGAATCGGTGCCAGGAATTTAGATCACCAAGTCGAATCTATTGAATGGTTGGTGAGGCCAGATGATAGGGGGGGAAGTAGCTCTAATTCCCACACTGGGGCAGAGGTTAACTTGGTTACCCCGAAGGGCATCCAGCAGGACCACGAGGAGGTGTAACCTCTGCAGCTCTGCCCAGTTAGTAACTATGATCCCGTCTTAAGAGAGTCATAGTTACTCCCGCCGTTTACCTGCACTTCACTGAATTGCTTCACTTTGACATTCAGAGCACTGGGCAGAAATCACATCGCGTCAACACCTGCCGTGGGCCTTCGCGATGCTTTGTTTTAATTAAACGGTCGTATTCCCCTGGTCCGCACCAGTTCTAAGCTGGCTGCTAGGCACCAGCTGAGGTGGGGCACTGGCCCGGGGACTCCCCCAGGGACCCTCCCCCACGGAACCGTGCGCCAACGTCGGCCACGGCCGCACGCGCGTGTGCGCGTGTGACGCGGAAACTCTCCGGCCCCCCGCCGCTGGGTGCAGACCAAAAGGGCCGGGGGGCGGCGGTGTGTGGCAATGGCGGTGGCCACCGCAGGGGCGCCGGGCGGGAGTGGTGCCAGGTAGAGGTGGGGGCGGGCGGCACCTGCCGCAGCTGGGGCGATCCACAGGAAGGGCTTGGCGTATGTCCAGAGTCACCGCCGCACGCGCACCCGGGCAGGCGGCGCGCGGCGCCTCGTCCAGCCGCGGCACGCGCCCAGCCCCGCTTCACGCCCCAGCCCGACCGACTCAGCCCTTAGAGCCAATCCTTATCCCGAAGTTATGGATCCGGCTTGCCGACTTCCCTTACCTACATTGTTCCAACACGCCAGAGGCTGTTCACCTTGGAGACCAGCTGCGGATATGGGTACGGCCTGGCGCGAGACTTACACCCTCTCCCCTGCATTTTCACGGGCCAGCGAGAGCTTACCGGACGCCACCGGAACCGCGACGCTTTCCAAGGCGCGGGCCCCTCTCTCGGGGCGAACCCATTCCAGGGTGCCCGGCCCTTCACAAAGAAAAGAGAACTCTCCCCGGGGCTTCCGCTGGCTTCTCCGGGATCGGTTGCGTCACTGCACTCGGCGCCAGGATGGACCTGTCGATGACTGGTATATAAGAGGCAGGAGAAGGGTAAGCAGCGCACCCTCTTGCAATTGTGCTTGGTATGTTTTTGGGGTAAGTGGATGTCCTGGTTTCAGGTGGGATAGAGTTAACTGTCTTCCTAGTAGCTGGTACAGTGCTATGTTTTGAGTTCAGTATGCGAAGAATGTTGATAAGACACTGATGTTTTCAGTTGTTGCTCAGTAGTGTTTAGACTATAGTCAAGGATTTTTCAGCTTCTCATGCCCAGCCAGCGAGAAAGCTGGAGGGGCACAAGAAGTTGGCACAGGACACAGCCAGGGCACCTGACCCAAACTGGCCAACAGGGTATTCCATACCATGCGACGTCCCATCTAGTATAGGAACTGGGAAGTGGGGGCAGGGAATCGCCGCTCGGGGACTGGCTGGGTGTCGGTCGGCGGGTGGTGAGCAATTGCCCTGCACACCATTTGTACATTCCAATCCTTTTATTACTACTGTTGTCATTTTATCAGTGTTATCATTATTAGTTTCTTCTTTTCTGTTCTATTAAACCGTTCTTATCTCAACCCAGGAGTTTTACTTCTTTTTCCCGATTTTCTCCCCCATCGCACTGGATGGGGGGGAGTGAGTGAGCGGCTGCGTGGTGCTTAGTTGCTGGCTGGGGTTAAACCACGACAGTCCATTTTGGTGCCCAACATGGGGCACGAAGGGTTGAGATAACGACAAACCTGACCAGAGCTTGTTAAAACAAATTTGTTCTAAGCATTCATTATATTGGTCTAATAGTCGCTGGTCATTATGTTGATTTATGTGTTCCTAGAGTTGTTGCTCTGGTTTTTAAAGTTCTGTTATGTATCACCTCGCTTGCTGTATGTAGTTCCTCTTCTGCTGCTTATCATCCGTGGGAGGTGGATTCAGGTTTTTGCTTTGATGTATTGTATAACACTGGTTTATGGTATGATAAAGTCATCGGCTGTGGGATTAATCTGGTATTTGCACTTAGCATTGTCACCTTTATACTGCGGGAGCCATCTGTGGGAAACTATTAATAATTATACCATTTACCTTTCCTCCATGGAAAACCAGTCTATGGGTGGGGTACCTTTCTTCCCCTCTCCTTTCTCCTTCAGTCCAGTTACAGTGGTGTTTGAGAATTTTGAAAAATTGGAATACTCCTGGGATGTTGGGACTAGCACGGTCCTAGCGCTACTGCTAGGAATTAGCATGCTTCTGAATGTGGTTCAGCTCTCGTTTAAGGTTAAACAACTATTTAAGAAGATCACCCAGAGATCTGCCCCAAGGCTGGACAATTATGAATGGCAGGGTGTGTGGGGTAGTATGGGCAAGTACCTAGAAAAGTGGGCTCCTCCAGTGTTTTGGAAATTCACCCCTGAACAAGTGCAGAATCCAGAAGAACTAGTAAGATATTTGGAAAAGGTATGCTGTCACCCCAGCAGCTCCAGAGAGATACAAATCACTGCAACGTGCTGGGGCCTGGCCCATGCCTATCGAGCCCTGTTTGACACCACTCAGTGCCCTCAAGGGGAAGAGAAGGTCTCTGGACCTAACAACAAAATGATGAGCACCGCGGCCACCCAAACCTCGGCAACAGGCACCGTGGCCTCTCCAGCCCCGGCAAGGAGCATTGCAGGCACCCAGACCTTGGCGACAGGCACCGTGGCCTCTCCAGCCCCGGCAAGGAGCATTGCAGGCACCCAGACCTTGGCGACAGGCACCGTGACCCCTCCAGCCCCGGCGACGAGCACTGCTGCTACCCAAACCTCAGCGACAGACACTGCGGTTATCCAAAACCCGGCGAGCGGTACTGCAACTGAACCAGCGGACCAACCTGCACCAGTATCAGTTGCCCCCGTACAGAAAAAGAAATATACAAAAAAATCAGTTCGCTTAACGAAGGATGAAGATGAACCAGGGTCATCACGGGAACCGGAGAAGAGGCAGAACCAGAGGTAATAACCCGGTCCCTATCCTTGAGTGAGCTGTGGGATTTGTGAAAAGATTTTGTCCGCCCTATAGGTGAGCATAGTATCACCTGGGTCCTCCGATGCTGGGACAATGGGGCTAATAGCTTGGAATTAGAAGGTAGGGAAGCCAAGCAGCTGGGATCGCTTGCCAGGGAAGGTGGCATTGACAAGGCAATTGGAAAAGGGACACAAGCCATCAGCCTCTGGAGGAGACTCCTGTCAAGTGTGAAGGAAAGGTCCCCCTTTAAGGAAGATGTTATATGTCAATCAAGCAAGTGGACCACCATGGAAAAAGGTATCCAATATCTGAGGGAATTAGCTGTGCTAGAGACGATTCATCATGACCCGGACAACCCACAATTACCCAAAGATCCAGACGAACTCCAATGTACACGACCCATGTGGCGGAAGTTTGTACAGAGCGCACCATCGTCCTATGCCAACTCACGGGCAATAATGGCCTGGAAAGACGAAGAGGCACCGACAGTGGATGAAGTGGCTCGCCAACTCCGTCAATACGAAGAAAATCTCTCCTCCTCCCTACAAGCCTGCATTGCGGCTGTGGAGAAGCTGTCCCAGGATGTCCAACAAATCAAAGAGGATATGTCCTACTCCACACTTGTAAGGACCAATGTCTCAGCTATTAGGAGTGAGTGTTCTTCTGCCCAAGGGAGAGAATATAGAAGGTACACACCGCGAGGTGCCCTGTGGTTTTACCTATGTGATCATGGAGAGGACATGAGGAAATGGGACGGAAAACCTACCTCGGTCCTAAATGCACGGGTACGTGAGCTGCGAGGAAAAACCACCACAAAAGGGGATTCTACCAGGAAAAATGCCGCTCCAGTTTCCAAACAGAGTAGAAGGGCTGATCTTTTTTCTGATCCTCTTGAAGGGAATTCTGAGCCAATTTTATGAGAAGTGAATACTGAATACTCTGACCAGAATTAGAGGGGCCCTACCTCCAGCCAGGTGGAATAAAAGGGATAACCGGGTTGTAGGGGTCGGCGTTCGGAAGATCTTGCGATGGCACGGAAAGTTAGAGGGTTAGTCGCAGCCTTGTGACGTACCTGTAACCCCACCTCCCCTTGTTAGTATAAAAGGAATTAACTGCGCAATAAAAGGCGGAAGTTGGCGCTCACACTGTGTATGTTATCTGTCTCTTTCCCTGGTCCGGGCCGACCAGTGATCTAAGCGTGGCACCTTGATATGTAGCGAACGCTACGTAATGGTGACCCCAACGTGATCGGTTGCCGAGGCGACGATGGAACTTGCGCAAGTGATTAAGGTGTTGAAAGGGTTGGCTAATGAGGTGGGTGCCCGCGGAACGATTAGGAGGTGTAGCATTCGCTACATATCAAGGTGCCATGCTTAGATCACTGGTCGGCCCGGACCAGGGAAAGAGACAGATAACACACACAGTGTGAGCGCCAACTTCCGGCTTTTATTGCGCAGTTAATTCCTTTTATACTAACAAGGGGAGGTGGGGTTACAGGTACATCACAAGGCTGTGACTAACCCTCTAACTTTCCGTGACAACGCGAGATCTTCCGAACGCCGACCCCTACAAGGAGGGGCCCCACGGGCGAATGCATCCAATGGGTGCTGCGCCGGGGAGGGATGAGTTCTCCCACAGAAGCCTTTAGTCCCCCAAATTGGGGAGTGGTTCGGGAGATGTTGCTTCAGTCGGCGCTCGAGGGTGAGCGCGGAGCTGCGGAACGATTATGAGCTTGGGACATGGTGGAGGGGCTAGTTACGGTAGGACAAAAGGCTAGGGAGTGCATGTCGGCGGCGCGAGCTATCCTGTTTGCGGATGAAGCGCCGGTTCGAAAACACCGGGGGACAGTGCCCCCAGGGACGGTGGGACAAGATCAGACGGAGTGGGTGGTTGTGGAGCGGGGCTCGCGGAGCGGTTCCTCTCTGACTGATAGCGTGGACTCAGAGGGTGCGGCGGAGATGGGGGTTTTTCCGGTGGAGACGGTACCTGCGAGACTGGACGGGCCCTCTCTGCGGCTTGCACGGGAGGAGTTACGGCAGGATCTTCTGAAGGAGTTGCGGGAATGCCTCCTGGACTGGGTTCCAGGCGAGGATGTTAAGGGGGAATTGTACCGTCAGGTGAAGGAATGGGAGGAAAGAACGCCCCCGGAGGGGGAGCTCAGGAAGCTGAGAGAGTTAAAAACTGTAGTAGCGGGGGAACCACCCCCCGGCGAGGGAAACCAGGCGCCTTTGCCGGGAGAGCAGGCTGAGTTTCTGCCTGCCGAGCCTATGCAGGTTGAGCCTTTGCCTGCTGAGCCTTTGCCTGTGCTGGCCGAGCCGTTGCCTGTGCTGGCCGAGCCTTTGCCTGTGCTGGCCGAGCCTTTGCCTGTGGTGGCCAGGCCTACTGGGCCTGTGCTGGCTGCGCCTTTGCCTGCGGGGCCTGGCCCTGTTGAGCCTATTCTTGCTGCGCCATCAACTGCGCCATCTGCCGCTCCTGGGCCGGAACGGGTTAATCCCTCGGCTGGGCCCTTCCGAAACTGGCGCGCGGTACCAGCAGCTATAGACTCCGATTATTCTGATGAGGAGAGGATGGATAGTGCGATACGGCAGCCATCGAGAAGCGCACCACAGAGACAGGCAAGGGAGGGACAGGACGCTTTACAGAGGCATTGGAGGGGAGTAAAAAAAAAAAAAAAAAAAAGAAAAAAGAGGGAGAGAGGCGTTTCACTGGAAAGTCCTTGAGAACTTAAAGAATGCTGTGAGTCAGTGCGGAATCCACTTATTGATAAAGCCAGTAGCCAGTAATTGTACGTAGAACTTGCTTTGGGTAAAAAGTGTGTTAAGCATGCTTTGATTAAGCATAGGGTGAGGAGGGTATGCCTGTGTACAAACACCTGAAGGGCTACTGAAATGGGTTCCTAGTCGTATGATTCGTCCTGCCTTAACCTCGTAGTGTTTGAGTTTTCTTACAGATTGCTGTCATCCTGTCCTGGCTTGTGACACCTTGGGTATCCGGATGACATCCCTCTCAGAGTCCATCAATACGTGCCTTTATGGGATCCGACTGCCGGAGCTCGCGGCCAGCAATCTAAGTGCCTCAGACATTAAGCCTTAACATCAGCGCACCAACGGTAAGCCTTATAGAGTAATAGAAGTATCTCTTTCCAAGTCTTAACTTTCAATCTACCTCTTGTGTGCATTTCTATGAAGGAGCTCTTTGCTCTGCAGGATAAATGGGACATTTATGGGTGTTTAAGATAGAGTGTTTTAAAGTAGTTGTAGAGATATATTTCTACTCATGGCAATTTATATAGTTACTTCATTGTGTGGACTTGTTCATAACAATAGAAGCCAGCTCGTCATGGAGAGGAGAGAGATGTAGGGGTCAGCGTTCGGAAGATCTCGCGATGGCACGGAAAGTTAGAGGGTTAGTCACAGCCTTGTGATGTACCTGTAACCCCACGTCCCCGTATTAGTATAAAAGGAATTAACTGCGCAATAAAAGGCGGAAGTTGGCGCTCACACTGTGTGTGTTATCTGTCTCTTTCCCTGGTATGGGCCGACCAGTGATCTAAGTGTGGCACCTTGATATGTAGCGATCGCTACACCTAATCCTAACCCTAACTCTTACCCTAACCCTAACCCTAGCCCTAAACCTAACCCTAACCCTAACGCTAACCTTAGCCCAAACCCAAACCCATAACCCCTAATCGTAACCCTAACCCTAAGCCTACCCCTAACCCCTAACCCTAACCCTAGCCCTAAGTCGTACCCTAACCCTAATCCTAGCCCTAACCCAACCTTAACACTAAGCCTAACCTTAGCCCTTAAAACTAACCTAATACAAACCCTAACCCTAACTCCTAACCCTAACCTTAACCTAACCCTAACCCTAACCTTAGCCCTAAGCCTAACCCCTAACCCCTAACTGTAAACAGAACCCTAACCCCTAACCCTAACCCTAGCCCTAAGTCGTACCCTAACCCTAACCCTAGCCCTAACCCAACCTTAACCCTAAGCCTAACCTTAGCCCTTAAAACTAACCTAATACAAACCCTAACCCTAACTCCTAACCCTAACCTTAACCTAACCCTAACCTTAGCCCTAAGCCTAACCCCTAACCCCTAACTGTAAACATAACCCTAACCATAACCCTAAACCCTAACCCTAACCCTAGCCCTAACCCTAGCCCTAAGTCGTACCCTAACCCTAACCCTAGCCCTAACCCAAACTTAACCCTAAGCCTAACCTTAGCCCTTAAAACTAACCTAATACAAACCCTAACCCTAACTCCTAACCCTAACCTTAACCTAACCCTAACCCTAACCCTAACCTTAGCCATAAGCCTAACCCCTAACCCCTAACTGTAAACATAACCCTAACCCCTAACCACTAACCCTAAACATAACCCTAACCTAACCCTAAGACTAAGCCTAGCCCTAACCCTAGCCATAAGTCATACCCTAACCCTAATCTGACCCTAGACCAACCTTAACCCTAAGCCTATCTTAGCCCTCAAAACTAACCTAATACAAACCCTAACCCTAACTCCTAACCCTAACTCTTACCCTAACCCTAGCCCTAACCCTAACCGTAGCCCTAACCCTAACCCCTAATGCCTAAACGTAACCCTAACCCTAAGCCTAACACCTAACCCATAACCCTAAACATAACCATAACTCTAAACCTAACCCTAGCCCTAAGTCGTACCCTAACCCTAAACCTAACCCTAACCCAACCTTAACCCTAAGCCTAACCTTAGCCCTTAAAACTAACCTAATACAAACCCTAAACCTAACTCCTAACCCTAACCTAACCCTAAACCTAACCCTCTTACCCTAACCCTAACACAAACCCTAACCTTAGCCATAACCCTAAGCCCTAAACCCTAATCGTAAACCTAACCCTAAGCCTAACCCCTAACCCTAAACCCCTGACCCTAACCATAACCCTAAACCCTAACCCTAAGCCTAGACCTAACCCTAACCCTAAGTCGTACCCTAACCCTAATCCTAACCCTAACCCAACCTTAACCCTTAGCCTAACCTTAGACCTTAAAACTGACCTAATACAAACCCTAACCCTACCTCCTAACCTAACCCTAACCCTAACTCTTACCCTAACCCTAACCCTAGCCCTAACCCTAACCCCTAACCGTAACCCTAACCCTAAGCCTAACCCCTAACCTCTAACCCCTAACCCTAACCATAACCCTAAACCCTAACCCTAAACCTAACCCTAACCCTAATGGCCCTAACCATAACCATATCCCCTAACCCTAACCCCTAACCCTAATCTATAACCCTAAGCCTAACCCTAACCTGACACCCTAACCCCTAACCATAACCCTAACCCTAACCCGAAACCCTAACCCGACACCCTAACCCTAACTCGATACCCTAACCCCTAACCCTAACCCTAATGACTAAGCCTAACCCCAACCCTAACCCTAACCTCCTTGCCTACTGCCTTTAATACCTGAATAATTGTTCTGATAGATGCCATCGTCACCAGCAGGGTCGCCCCGAAGGCTATCCTCTATCCGCCTGGCCAGGCAAAACAAACACTCTGCGCTCCTCGCGCTCTGCTCCCGTGATCACGTCACGCCCGCGATCACATTGGGGTCACCACTTGCCACGCTTTCCCGTCGCGACAATCTAGGAGAAACGACGCATCGCCAGGCTCTCACCCTGGGGAGAAACGGACCAACACAGATACTGTGGATCAAGCGATTTCTCCCTTTATTTGCGGCATAACATTTGGTTATATACCATAGCCATGCGCAACCCGTCTACTGATTGGTTAACGTGTGCTGTTCCTGCGCCTAAAGCAATAGTTCGATTGGATAAGGTCTTCTGATCACGCGAATGATTCCTCCTGTCTTTGTCTTGCCTGGTGTCCTGCTTTCAGTCACGTAGGCCCATCTTGTTCAGCTTTTTGTGCCTGTTTCATCAAACTTTGTAGCAACAGTTAGCCTTCGCTGCGTCCTTGAGGCCCGCTATTTGCAGGTGTCTCTGGCTCAGATTGAACAGCCCCATTGTGTCTCTTGTTCACTATGTGTCTATTTTTCTAATTATCCCACACCCTAACACTAACCCTAATCTGACACCCTAACCCTAACCCCTAACCCTAACCTAACCCTAACCCGACACCCTAACCCTAACCGTAACCCTAACCCCTAACCCTAAGCTGACACCATAACCCTAACCCAACACCCTACCCCTAAAACCTACCCTGACACCCTAACCCTAACCCGACACCCTAACCCTAACCCGACACCCTAACCCTAACCCCTAACCCTAACCAGACACCCTAACCCTAACCCGACACCCTAACCTGACAACCTAACCCTAACCCGACACCCTAACCCTTACCCCTAACCCTAACCCCACACCCGACACCCTAACCCTAACCCCTAACCCTAACCCCACACCCGACACTCTAACCCAACACCCTAACCTGACACCCTAACCCTAACCCCTAACCCCACACCCGACACCCTAACCCGACCCTGAAACCCTAATCCTAACCCAACACCCTAACCCTAACCTGACACCCTAACCCGACACACTAACCCGACACCCTAACTCTAACCTGACACCCTAACCCTAACACCTTAACTCTAACCCGACACCCTAACCCTAACCCCACAACCGACACACTAACCCGACACCCTAACCCTAACCCTAGTCCAACACACTAACCTGAACACCCTAACCCTAACACCTAACCCTAACCCGACACCCTAACCCTAGTCCAACACACTAACCCGACACCCTAACCCGAAACCCTAACCCTAACCCAACACCCTAACCTGACACCCTAACTCTAACCCTAACCCGACACCCTAATGCTAACCCGACACGCTAACCCTAACTCTAACCCAACACCATAACCCTAACCCCTAACCCTAATGACCCTAACCGTAACCCTAACCCGACACCCTAACCCTAACTCCTAACCCTAACGACCCTAAGCCTAACCCCTAACCCTACCCTAACCCCCAACCCTAACCCCAACCCGTCACCCTAACTCAACACCCTAATCTGACACCATAACCCAACACCCTAACACTAAACCCTAAAGAGCAACCCTAACCTGACACCCTAACCCTAACCCGACAGCCTAACCCTATCACCCTAACCCTAAGCTCACACCCTAACGCAACACCCTAACCCTAGTCCAACACCCTAACTCGTCACCCCAACCCCCTAACCCTAACCTGACACCCTAACCCTGTCCCTAAACCCTAACCCCTAACCCTAAACTGACAACCTAATCCTAACCCTTTGACCCCTGACCTGTGACCGTTGACCCCTGATCCGTGACCTTTGACCTTGACCCCATGAAATTTGACCCTTGATGTCCATGAAGTTTGACACTTGGCACCGTGACCTTTGGCCCCATGACCTTTGATCCCTGAGCCCAGTGACCTTTGACATTGGCCCCATGACCCCAGTGACATTTGACTTTGACGCCTTGATGTTTGACCTTGACCCCGTGACCTTTGACCCTTGACCCCGTAACCCCGAACATGACACCCAAACCCCTAAACTGACACCGTAACCCCACACCCTAACTAGACACCCTAACCCAAAACCCTAAGCCGCTACCCTAACCCGACACCCTAACCGTAAACCTAAACACTAATGGCCCTAAACCTAACCCTAGCCCCTAACTCCTAATCCCTAACCCTAACCCACATCCAGCCACCAGAGGGCGCTGGCCCACCGCTCATACGGCTCTCTGGTGAGGCCCCGCCCCACCCTAATTAGGGTTCCTCTACAGTAGGGTTTCCAGGGACTAGAGTTCCAGGGGACTAGGGGTAGTGGAGCCTGGGGTTCTGCAGTGTTAGGGTTATGGGTGTTTAGGGTTGCGATTAGGGATCCCCGGGGTAGGGTTAGGGCAGTCTAGGGTTAGGGGTCCCTGGGGTCTAGAGTGCCTGCGAACGCAGGGACCCCAGACCCCGGGGACCCCTAACCCTAGCCCCCCCTAACCATAGCCCTGCAGAGCCCTAACCACAACCTTGGATTTGGGGGGCCTAATTGGGGGTTCCCCATTGGGGTTAGGGTGGGGTTCTATGTCTAAGAGGTCCCCTAACCATAGAGCGCTGGGGGGTGTAATGTGGGGGTACCCCCTCATTATGGTTAGAGTGGGGTTCTGGGTCCCAATGGTACCCTAACCCTACCTTGAGCTAACTAAAACTGTAGGGGTGGGGCAGGTGGCAGCTGTTACCCTAATTGATTACTATGGGGAGAGTTCCAGCTAACTCTAATTATTGCATGGGGGGGGTGTGCCAAGTAGGGAGTGGGGCTCAGGGATGGAGTAGGTAGTGGGGACAGGGCTCCTAATTAGGGGGTGGTGGTTGGGGAAGGATTACCTACTGGGGGTGGGGCTGCTAATTAGGGGGCTGGTGCTTGGGGCAGGGCCTGCTAATCCCAGGGCAGGTGCTGGGGGGAGTCCACTAACACCAGGGGGGGGTGCTTATGAAGCAGTAGGTGGGTGGGGAAGGTGTAGATAATCTATAAAAAAAATATTAAGAATATGTAAGTTTGGTGCAGCAGTAGAAATTGGGTTCCTGCCCAGCAGCAAGTGTTTTCTTCTTTGGTTTTTTTTTTTTTCTTCACTCTTTGCTCCCAGGGAGTCTACCACTTTCTACTGCTTTTCTCTAAAAATGTTTACTTCTAAACTTAAAATTAATTTTAAACGCAGCAGTACTGCCAAATCTAAGGTTAAGCGCAGCAGTACTGCAGTGTTGCAGTAGGAAATGGCTTCTGCCGTGGAGTAAATTTTTTACCTTCATTTTATAACTCTTTGCTCCCAGAGCCTGAGCCATCTGCTACTGCTCTTTTGTTTTAAATTGAAGTTGCACAGTAGCAACCTCAAAGTTGCACAGTACAGTTTCACAACAGCAACTTCAAAGTTTCACTATACCAACATTCAAGTTTCATAATACAGTTTCACTATATCAACTTCACATTTTTACAATACAGTTTTACAATACATTTGTACAACAGCAACTTCAAAAATGGCAATACAAAATGGCTTCCACCATAAAAGTAAATGTTTTATTTTTTTTCTTAATTACACCCAGGGACAGTGCCATATCCTACTGCTTTTTATTATTGTTTCACATGGTATTCAAATACAAAGGTTACAGACCATGTTCCAACGCATCAGTCTTTTCCACATTCCTCGCTGCCAGTGTGTCCGTTGCTGCACATCCAAAAGTTTTACTGCGCGAGGTGACATTACCTCCACAATTCCTGTTCTCAAGTAGAAAACGAGTTAGCTCCGCTCCTTCTCACAGGCTGTCCGCTTCCACACCTAGGCACAAAAACAAAAAGTGAGAAATATCATTACATCACAAACTACAACGAGCACCCAAATATTTTACAGACACACCAAGGAAAAATACAGTTACACTCACGCACTTCACATGCTGGCCATTTAGTCCAACTCCCCCCACCCTTCACCCGCAAAATCCTCAACTATCTTCCAAAGACCATCCGCTGACCAACTTAATTCCCTGCACTAATTGGCAATTACCATGTGCCAGGGGAGCGCCATTCCCAGGAGCCTAGAAAGAAATGCCCCTGCCTGCCAAAACCCCAGCCCGAGCCTGACCCCCATCTGAACATTGGCGATGAACATCACCTCACAGAGCAGCCGGGACTGAGGAAAACAAACAAACAAAAAAACCTGACGGGGGGTGGGGGGGAATCCCCCAGCTAGGTTTTTTTTATTCTAATGGTTTGGGTTTTTTTTTCCAATTCTAATTCCCTAGAAAACATCTCACCTGTACAAGCCGAAAGGAAAAAAAACATTAAAAAGTCAAAACACATAACCCTACAAGGTTACACACACTCACAACACACTACGCATTGACATAGCATACACACCGGCCCTCGCTCTCAACTCATCCATCCAACAGCCTGCCACCCTCAAGGGGCCATTGCCCTGTGTCTGCAGCACCAGGGGTCTCAAAAATCACCCTGCCTGCCAAAACCCCGGCCTGAGCCTGACCCCCATCTGAACACTGGCCATGAACATCGCCTCACAGAGCGGCCAGGAATAGGGGGGAAAAAAAAAAAAAAAAAAATCCCCTGGCTGGGGATTTTTTATTTTAATTGTATTTTATTTTTTCCTAATTGCCTAACAAACATCTCTACATCCACCCTGCAAGAGACCACTGAAAAGCTAAACCACCTCACCCCACAACGTTACGCACATTCACAACACACCACTCATTCAGATCACACGCACACTAGCCCTCACTCTCAACTAACCCATCCCGCTGCCAAAGGGTGTCAAGGGCCATCGCCCCTTACTCGCAGCACCCGGGGCCTCAAAAATCACCCTGCCTGCAAAACCCCCGGCCCCAACCCAACCTCCTTCCAAGCTCCCCACAAACTACCCTTCCATTACAGCAACGCTTCAACACACACCATCTGCACCCTACACAGATTTTCAACCAGATACTTAGCTTTCATAGTGGCGCATGTCACAGTCCAACCTCCGTAGCTGCCACATGGCCTAAATGCGAGGTTCCTTCAAACGCCTCGTGGCCCGTGATCACCTGCAAAACCAACACACAAAACTCTTGAATACGCACTTCACCCTCGGCATAAAAAGAAATCCTCCACAGCTCCAAACACCTGCTTCCCACCGATTCCAAAAAACAAAAACCTCAATGCCTTAACCATTTCTAGAAGCTTACCACAAAGTGTCCACATAAACAATATTAACACCCACGCCCAATTACTGCCTTACTATATTCTACCTCACAATCCACTTGCAATCCACTCCCCTACTGGCACGCAATGACTCAAAAATCTTTTAACCCTCAATGCTAGCAATCTAGACATATCAACATTTCACCCGTAGACTCTTATTGCTGTTCCACCGACCTCTGGCTCTACATACGGGGGCAGAGAAGCTCCAAGCCAAATGCACCCATGCACAGACCAACACAACACAGAACAGTACAGACAAGGCAATTCAAAAAGAGAGAGAAAACTCTCAGCAAGAAGAATGACGACCCCCGGACGGCAGGTGCCATCTGGCAAATTGACCTACAGCACCTAAAACCACGAAGCGAGGAGGCTCTATGACAGCCCCAAAGAAGAAGAAGCAAAAGTAACGGCCCATTACAAGATGGTACTGTCAAAACCAAAATGATGGATGCGTAAGAAGCCTGTCATCAAGACCTAGGAACATCAAGTTGCAGGGAAGAACTCCCAGTCCAAGACAAGACATGGCTACAGAGCAGAGCTGCCAAAGCAGCCCGGAAGAGCACTGCAAAAGAGAACCAGCGGGAACCTTCTGACACCAATCCACACTTCAGAGCTCTGAGCGCAAGAAAAGAAGCACCCGACTGGCACAGTGCCGATGAGTAAGGGCATTCAAGACCCTAGGGACGGTGCCTGAAGCGCAAGCCACGCTCCCTGAGCGCAAAGACTAATAATGGCATTGAGACCCGAGGAAGGTCTAAGCACACAAGACAGACTACACAAACTACACGCCACCACAGACACAGGCTGGAACTGCCCTGCCCGGCACACGCTGGTCTCGGGATGAAAAGCAACCCGCTCCCTTCATCTGCCCAAACAGGACTGCTCCTGGACAGCCCTGCCCTCCCAGTCTAACTTTAAAACCCCTCCCGGCAATTCCCAGCTTCGTCCCTCCCTCCCAGCCTCTCCCCAGCCCAGGTCCCTCAACTTAGCTTTCAGAGGGCCAAGAATACAAATCCATCCTCCACAAAAATCACGTGGGCCAACTGGGACGATCTGGCAGTCGCCAGGCTCCTCTTCATCATCTGCAGTAAAGACAAAAAAAAAAAAAGCAACAAAATCAGAAGAGGCAGTAAGTAACCCATCAGCCAACAGCAACTACTTTCCCAACCCCCCACTTAATCACACACACCACAGCGTTATGCTTACCTGCTCATTCCAGAGTCAGACCCTACAGCCATCATCACTCATGGTACCCGAGACAGCAAGACACACAAAATTAGCATAGCAGTCGTGAGACTCACCAGGCCCATTCTCCTCCATAATCCACAGCTCACCTCAAACGCTCATCCAAATCCAAAGGTGGCCCACACAGCGCCTGCAAAACAAAAGATAAATGCTTAACCAAGCAACCGCGTAGTATTTGATATTCAACACCGACTCGGCCCACAACCACCTCACCTTCTCAAACTCCTCATTGGCCTGCGGCACGGCTCCTCTGAGGCTGCGTGCGCCACCTGCAAAAACCAAAGCAGAAGACGCGTGCTGAGAGGCCACCCGAAACCCTCGGCCTGCCCGGACCGATTCCCAACTCCCTCTCCTTTACCTTGGTCGCTCAACTACCCTGCTCTGTCATCGAGAGCTTGCCATGTCAAAGCATGTATACTACCTGCAAAAAACAAACAAGGGACGCTTCCAACTTTGCCAACAATGCGACACCTCCAAAGGAACGGTTCCTTTAACCCAGTAGTCACGGCTCACCTTGCCTGAGACACCTCCGGTGCTGATGGCCCGCTTCGCTCCTTGCTTTGCACCTTCCAAATAAAAGAAAAAAAGAACCCCATCAGCTAGTCATAGAGCCACCGGCCGCATCTTCCCTCCGACTCCACTCACAGACCCACCTCCTTATGGCGCTCCGCTCCCCTCCTCCGTCACTCTGGGGCACGCATCTTGTCTCTCCGCATCTGAATAAAACCCCATATTGAACGAGTCAGCCTGGATGCAGAGCAAGAGCCTAACAACTCCAGAGATCTTGATTCCGTCTAGGAATACCAGTACTCCAGCTACAACCAGCCATTTTTTAAAAAACAAAAAACAAAACAAAAAAGCAGGGCCAAACTTTAAGCCCATCACATGCAGGCCTCAACATCTTAGAAGCTCAAATCCACTTCACCACCCCTCAACAGCCTCTGCCACAAGCCTACAATCATTTCCGTAAAGAAATCTCAACGTTGCTGTCCACACAGCCCACCAATGCCTACTCGATCCCAGATGACTGTACAACCCTTGCCTAAACAATTAAGGCAAATCAACATTTCACCCATAGACTCTTATCACTGTTCCACCTACCCCGACTCTACGGCCCCAGGCAGAGCAGCTCCAAGCCAAACACGCCTGTGCACAGACCAACACAAGACAGAACAGTACAGACAAGGTGATTCAGAGAGAAAACTCTCGGCAAGAAGAATGACTCCCGGATGGGAGGTGCCGTCCGGCAAGATGACCTACAGGGTCCAAAACACTGAGGCGAGGAGGCTGTACGGCAGACCCCCGAGGAGTCCAACGTAACGGCCTGTTACAAGATGGTACTGTCAAAAGCGAGATGATGGATGCGCCAGAAGCCTGTCATCAAGACCTAGGAACATCAAGATGCGGGGAAGAACTCCCAGTCTGAGAAGACGGACAGCTAGAGAGCAGAGCTGCCAAAGCGGCCCAAAAGAACGCCGCAAAAAGAACCGACTGGAATCTGCCAAGACCGATCTGTGCTTTAGAGCTCCAAATGCAAGAAAAGAAGCACCCGATTGGCACCGGGCCGATGAGTAAGAGCATTTGAGACACTAGGGACAGCACCTAAAGCGCGTGCCATGCTCCCCTGGCACAAAGCGCAACGAGGATGTTGAGATCTGAGGAAGGTCTAAGCCACAGAGGACAGACTACACAAACTGCACACCACCACAGACACAGGCTGGAACTGCCCTGCCCGGCACACGCTGGTCTCGTGCTGAAAAGCAACCCGCTCCCTTCACCTGCGCAAAGGCGACTGCTTTGGGACAGTCCTCTCTCCTGCACTAACTTTAAAACCCCTCCCTGCAATTCCCAGCTTTGTCCCTTCCTCCCAGCTGCTCCCCAGCCCGGGTCCCTCAACTTAGCTTTCAGAGGGCTGAGGGTCCAAATCCATCCTCCACAAAACCACACGGGCTAACCGGGATGTTCCTCAAGGGGACACATTGCTCTTCAACATCTGCAATGAAACAAACAAACAAAAAACCCCACAAATCAGAAAAGGGAGTAAGCATCCCGCTGGCCAACGCCAACTACTTCCCCAATTCCCCCCTCCTCACAAGTGCCACCGTGTTCGCTTCCCCACTCATTCCAGTCTCAGGCCCTGCAGCCGTTGTCACTCGTGGTACCTAAGGTACCAAGAGACACCAACTTAGTGTGGCACTCATGAGAAATCATCAGCCCCACACTCCTCCTCACTAATCCACAGCTCACCTCAAACGCTCATCCAATTCAAAGATAGCCCACACAATGCCTCCAGAACAGAAGGTAAATGCTTAACCGAGCAGCCCCATAATACTTAGCTATTCAACACCGACCCGGCCGACGACCGCCTCACCTTCTCGACCCCTCACCGGCATGCAGCTTTGCAGGAGACCTTATAGCAGACTTCACGGTACGTAAAGGGTGCCTATAAGAAACCTGCAGAGGGACTTTTTACAAGGGTGTACAGCAATAGGACAAGGCGGTAACAGCTTCAGTCCTAAAGAGGTACATTTACTTTAGGCGTTAGGAAGACGTTTCTCACTAGGGGTGGCGAGACACTGGAACGGGTTGCCCAGAGAACCTGCGGATGCTCCCTCCCTGGAAGCATTCAAGGCCAGGTCAGATGGGGCTTTGAGCAACCTGGTCTCACGGAAGGTGTCCCTACCCATTGCGGGGGGTGGAGGGGTTGGAACTAGAGGATCTTTATGGTGCCTTCCAACCCAAACCATTCTACGATTATATGACATCCAAATCCAACTGCAAAACTCATCTGAGAAGGGTTGGTGAACCCTCCTCCCTTTCCCCAGCAGTCCCAGAACTTTAGAAACCCCTTTTCTTCTCCTCAACTGTCAGGAAAGGAACCCCACTGCTTCCTGACACCTCCTGCCCTCGATTCACACCCCTGAACCCCCTTCAGTGGCTACTTCTTCAGGAGCCGCTCTTCTGAGCCACATCCCAAATTCTGGGGGCACCTCCTAACCTATAGCTTCCCAGAGACTCTGAGCTCTGCTACATGCCCACAAAATAAAGTCAAGTCCCACGGCTTGTAATCTATGAGGGGCCTGCCACAAGCTGCAAAGGTTCTAGGGACAACATGACATTCTGTGGGCATTGAGGAAAGGCGACGAAGCATCCCAGACCCTGAAAGGCGTTGTGCTTCACGGCCCTTCTGCTTTCTTCAGAAATACTAAAACTCCATATACAGATGCATACAAGACACTCAGCCTAACCCCTGCTAAACAATGTCACCATTGGTCCCATTAAGAGAGACATCAGCAACTTACACAGCATACAGCAGAACAGGTGAAAAAACCCAAGGTTCCTTTTTCAATAAAGTTGGGAATTCCAGGAAAACACAATGCATGAAGAATTAAAAAAAAAAAGCAACAAACAATGCATACTATTAAACCATCTTTCTACCCCTGAACACTCAAACCAAAATTACTGACCTGAAAAAAAGAAAGGAAAAAAAAAAAAGCTGCATACAAGTGTTACTTTCTACCACACATGCTGCTGAACCTTGACTAGTCCTGAAGCTCTTCCCTCAGGCAGACACCTCTTCCCAAACAGCTGAGCCAGCTCCAAAGCTGCAAAGGACTCAAGGAAGAGCTGAGCACCAACACCAGCAAAACCCAGGAGCACAATGAGCTCCCTCAGCAGAGGCTGTGGCTCAAATACCCCGAGCCTCTGCCCACCACCATTAGTGCAATCACCTGGGAAAGGGGATGGGCAAACCACCAGAAGTTATAAAGTCAGATGGAGGAGCAGCAGGAGTATTCTCATGTGCCTTGAATTTACAGTGAGCAAAGCACTGAACAAAGCAGGCACGTCTTACTAGAAATAATGATACCTGCTCTTGTACTAGAGCTACATTTATTGCAACAGCAATGTGACCGGGCAGGGAAGCCTAGCCCTAACATTAGCCCTAAGTCATACCCTAATCCTAACCATAACCAAAATTAACCCTAAGCCTAACCTTAGCCCTTAAAACTAATCTAATACAAACCCTAACTCTTACCCTAACCCTAACCTTAGCACTAACCCTAACCCCTAACCGTAACCCTAAGCCTAACACCTATCCCTAAACATAACCCTAAACCCTAACCCTAACCCTAGCACTAAACCTAGCCCTAAGTCGTACCCTAACCCTAATACTAACCCTAACCCAAACTGAACCTGAAGCCTAACCTTAGCCCTTAAAACTAACCTAATACAAACCCTAACTCCTAACCCTAAAACTAGCCCTAACCCTAACCTTAGCCCTAACCCTAAGCCTAAACCCTAACACCTAACCCTAACCCTAAACCCTAACCATAACCCTAAACCTAGACCTAACCCAAGACCTAAGCCGTGCCCTAACCCTAATCCTAACCCTAACCCAAACTTAACCCTAAGCCTAACCTTAGCCATTAAAACTAACCTAATACAAAACCTAACCCTAACTCCTAATCCCTAACCCCAACCCTACTCTAACCCTAATTCTTAGCCTAACCCTAACCCTAATCCTAGCCCTAACCCTAAACTTAGCCCTAAACCTAAACCCTAACCGTAACCCTAACCCTAAGACTAACCCCTAACCCCTAACCCTAACCATAATCCTAAAACCTAACCCTAACCCTAACCCTAGCCCTCAGTCGTACACTAACCCTAATCCTAACCCTAACCCAACCTTAACCCTAAGCCTAACCTTAGCCCTTAAAACTAACCTAATACAAACCCTAACCCTAACTCCTAACCCTAACCCTAACCTAACCCTAACCGTAAACCTAAATCTTACCCTAATCCAAAACCTAACCGTAGCCCTAACCCTAACCCTAACCCTAACCTTAGCCCTAACGCTAACCCCTAACGCCTAACCGTAACTCTAACCCTAAGCCTAACCCCTAATACCTAACCCCTAACCCTAACCATAACCCTAAACCGTAGTCCTAACCCTAGCACTAAGTCGTAACCGAACCCTAATCCTAACACTAACCCAAACTTAAACCTAAGCCTAAGCTTAGCCCTTAAAACTAACCTAATACAAACCCTAACCCTAACTCCTAACCCTAACCCTAACCCTAACCCTAAGCCTAACCCTAACCCTAAGCCTAACCCCTAACCCTAACCCTGTCCTAACCCTAACCCCTAAACCTAACCCTAACCCTAACCCCTAACCCTAACCCTAATCCTAACCCTAACCCTAACCCTAACCCTAACCCTAATGACCCTAACCCCTAACCCCAACCCGAACACTAACCCTAACCCTAATCCTGACCCTAACCCTAACCCCGCAGCCCTTCCAGGATATCTCGATCTCCCCCTGGGGCCACCATGGAAACACGAACCTCTGCGCCCAGCGCTGGTGCTGAGCGCCCGCCCAGCCGGGAGCCGGCGGAGAAGGACCCCCAGGATGATGCCAATGGTGATGGGTGGATGATGCCGATGATGATGGGTCAGAGAGAGACCGATGGCTGAAGGCAAAGAGTCTCTCCCGCCGGCGGTCCGACGGCTCCGGCAGGAATCCGCGTGGGCGAGAAGATGGAGAAAGACCAGCACCAGGCCTGGGGGAGGTGGGAAAAGCACCGATCCTGACCCCCATCGCACAAGGCAGCAGGGGGTGGAGGACCCCAGGGATGAGCGATGGAGAAGCTTCTACCCTGGTGAGTGAAATCCAACCTTTCCCAGCCCCCTCCCCACCAGCCCGGCGCCTTCTCCTGGGAGTTTCCCACGCCGACAAGGAGCCCCTTCCACCCGGCGGTGGGTCACATTCTGGCCCTGGGGGTCCCCAGCCGCGGGGGAAGACGAGTTCCCTGCTCGGGGTGGGGATGCTGCTGTCCTGGGGGGAGCTGCCGAGGAGGAAAAGGAGGAGTTAAAAAAAAAGTTAAAAAAAAGTATAGAAAAGGATTTGAAAAGTAAATTTAGCCTTATACGATTGCGCCTTGCTTGAGGAGACGTCAATTAGTATTTTCTTCCCTTTCAGCTTTTTACAAATCGCTTTTTCTCACAAGAAATAATAATATTTAAATAATTAAAATCATCAGAAAAAAAAAGCTGTCCTTAAATATAGAAATAAATAAATATAAATATATTTATCATTATATAATTATAAATATACATAAATTTTTAAATAATAGATTTTATTTAGAGCTGGGCTGAGAGGGTGGGTGTGCGGGGACCCCACACACCCCGTGTGTGTGTCTGGGGGTGTCCCCGACGCATCCCACCCAAAAACACATATGGGTGGACACATCCCACCCAAAAGAGTGGAGAAGTCAAAGACCTCCCGTGGCACGAATCTTCTCCCCATCTGGAGAAGGCAAAGACCTCCCGTGGCACGAATCTTCTCCCCGTCTGGAGAAGGCAAAGACCTCCCACGGCACAAATCTCCTCCCGTGGGTCTTCCCGCGACCGTGGGTTCCAGGGAGCCAGAAGGAGCTGGTTTTCTCCCCACGCCACACGTTCTCCAGCCATGTCGGGCCGGACCCCCTTCCCTAAGTGTTTCCAGGGACCCTCCGTCCCCGCAGCCCGGCGACGCCGCGTCGGGAGTCATCGAGTCGGAGCGAACGCCGCCCCGCGTTCCGTCAGGGAAAACCGGAGCGGCCGCCGCTGTTCTCCAGCCTCAGGGCCACCAGCTCTGGGAAGAAAGGGACCGAGAGGGAACAGGGGTCTGGGGACCCCTCTGCACCCCCCAGCCCCACAGCTGGGTAGGGCCATGGCCTTAATTTAAGTGATTAATTTAATTTTGAACTTAATTTAATTATTTATACGTATAAAGTAAAAACAGTTAATTTTTAGTCTCCATCCCCCTCGCCCCCAAGGGCAGAGAGAATTCCCTGCTGGACAGACCCCCCTGCTCCGTTCCCAGCACTCATCCTCTCGGAAAAGTTTCATTCCGTCAAGGTCATCATGCCCGGGAAGGGGAATGACCCAGGAGGATCAGGATCTCACGCCGTTCCTCCAAAGCGTGGAGCGCCGAGCGAGTCCCCCCGGGGGTTTCCAGCGCCGGGACCCTCAGCATCGTTGGCAGAATGGGTGCAGAGCGATGAAGGACCCCCCAGGGCAGGGATGGAGGACTCGTCCGCCACCCGAGACGCCGTCGGAGGGGGACGGAGAAACTCCGGCGAGATCGGATCCCCCCGGGGTAGGGTCCCCCCAAGGAATGGGGACATCCCTGGGACATCGCTGGGACATCGGCGAGGACGGTCCCAGCCTGGCAGTGGGACCAGCACCACTGGGCTCTGCTCCGGGGTCTCCTGGAGGGCGCAGCCATGCTCCCTTCTCCCATCCCAAAGGGGAAGAACGGGCCGTCCCCTTCCCCGAACACATCCCTCCAGCATCGGGAACGCGTCCGCCGTTATTTTCACCCCATCCGTCGTGTTCGCAGTCGGACTCGGCGCCATCGTCCATCCCAACGGGGCCATATCCTGCCCCAAAGTCTCCGTCCTGAGGAGACCCCCAGCCAGGCCGCTTCCAAACCCACTGCCGCATCGTTCCCGCTCCGACCGTCACCTGGAATCGCGTTTCCCCTCCGCTCTCCCAGCCCGGCGCCCGCCGCCGTTCTCCAGCCCCTTCCAGCACCACTGTGGGACGGGTCAGGATAGTGCCCAACCCTGCGGGTCCGGGGGAACCCCCGCCCTGGGCAGATCCCAAGGGATCAGGGGTCGGAGCCCTCTCCCCTCCAGGCTGGGGGTGCTCAGTTCCAGCCCAGCACCCCCTCGACAGGAATTCCCATTCCCATCGGAATTCCCAAACCCATCCCCAGGGAGGAGCGCCCAGAGGATTCCGGGGATCCCCCCACCCACGTCCCCTCCTCACCCCTGGGGTCAGCCCGGTCCGAGCCCCCAGGAAGGATGTCTCTCTCCTCTAGAGATGCATTAATTGCAGCATTTAATGATTAAATAATCACCCTAATGATGCATTTAATTAAATTAATGAAATAAATTACTTAAATGATGCATCGTACATCTAGAGACGCCCCCATCCCCTTCTCTCCGGGGGGTCCCAACCGCTCTCATGGGGTCGGGGGTCCCCCGGACCGAGGGGGCGGTGAGCGGCACACGATCCCTCCGAGGTCCCCTCGAGCTGGGCAGAAAAATCAAATTAAAATTTAAACATTTTAATTTTTAATTTATTTTAATTGAGAATTAATTTTAAAAAATATAATTAAATTAAAATTTAAAATTTTTCATTTTTAATTTATTTTAATCAATAATTAATTTTAAAAATTTAATTAAATTTAAAATTTAAAATTTTAAAATTCCAGCCGGGCGAATTTGAGGAAATTTGCGGGAATTTGCGGAAACGGGTGTCACGGAGGAGGTGGTTGAGGTCGGAGGAGAGCAGCTCCGCCGGGCGGAGGCGGTCGCGGAACACGGAGCGACGCTCGAGGTGGACGGTCGGCGCGGTGAGAAAAACAGGAGGGGCGGTGAGGGGGCACGTTGGGCATCAGGACCCCCCTGGGGGAGGAGGTAAAAAATTTGGATGTTTTTCCGCCCCATAGATCTGGGGCGGGGGTGGGGGGAGGGGGATCCGACCCCCCACAAGGACATCGCGGTCGTTCCTCTCTCCCGGACTTTCCCCGGAAGGTTCGCCCCCCCCCGAATTATCGCCCCCGCGTTGGAATCCGGCGGTTGTGCGGCAGATCCGATCGTTTCCCTGCCCCATAGAGATGGGTCCGAGGGGGGGTCTGGCCTCTCCCTGCCCCACAACAACAAGATTTGCCCCATCGCTGCACCGAAATCCCTGCCCCACGGCGAGATCCGACCTGCCCCACAACTGCCCCCAAGTTCCTGCCCCACAGCGAGATCCGACCTTCCCCCTGCCCCACAACTGCCCCCTAATCCCTGCCCCACGGCAAGATCCGACTTTCCCCCTGCCCCACAACTGCCCCCCAAAACCAAAATCCACCCAACTGCCCCCTAATCCCTGCCCCACGGCGAGATCTGACCTGCCCCCTGCCCCACAACTGCCCCCTAATCCCTGCCCCACGGCGAGATCCCACCTTCCCCCTGCCCCACAACTGCCCCCCAATAACAAAATCCCCCCCCAACATACAATACATGTATGTACAATATAAATAAAATATAAAATAATGATAATAATATATATACAATATAATATAATAGCAATATTATAATATAATAAATATATTTTCTGTATTTATAAAATAAAATGTATCAAATGATATTTATATTTCCATTTAATGAAATGTAATGTACAAACATATGTATGTTCATACATGTATATGTACATGTACAATTGTACATGTACATGTCTTGTACAATATGTACAATATGTACGTACAATATGTATGTACAATTATGTATTGTACATATGTATGTACATTGAAATGTACATGTATTTATTACATATGTTTCATGTAAAAATGTAAAATAAAATATAATTATTTATTATAACTATTAAAAAAAATTTCTGGGAAATACCTTACATGTACATGTAATTATAAATTATTATATAAAATATAACAATTTAATATTATCTGTATTTCTATTTATTATATGTATTTATTTTAAATACAAGAATCTCTTTCCCTGGGGAATGGCTGCAGGGGGTGAAGCCGGGGGTGCAGCCAGGGGTGCCCGGTTCTGTCCTTTGGAGCAGGGATCCTGTGCCCGGGCAGGGACTTGGTTAATTGGTTAATTACCTAATTACCTTTGTCGATTTGCTGAAATCTGAAGTTTCTAGACCCGGACGACACATGGGCTTTAGGCTAAAGGGGGGTGGGAATGGATTTTCCTGCAGACCCTGACTCTGGTGGAGCGGGTGCGGCAGAACGCGCGGACCATGAGGGCCACCGTCGCTCGGCTTCGTGTCGCCAAAATTGTGGCAAATACAGATCATTATCCATTATTATATTGGATATTATATATTATAATATTATATATTATTATAATGGATCAAAATATGTCTGTGATGGTGCTCATTTATGATGCAGCCTTGATTTTGTTAATCGTTACTTTAATCGTTCTTTTAATACTTGTTTTTTGTCCTTGTCAATGCCCGTCATCTAATTACCCATGTCACCTATCGTCTTCTTCTGATCCCTCAGAACCATCCAATCGGTCTACAGCATGTTCTGGTTTTGTAAAGTTCGTTAAATTTGAGCATGTTCTGGTTTTGTAAAGTTCATTAAATTTAAGCATGATATATCTGTTAGCTGATGTTAATTAGTTGTTCTCAGTTATTGGATGTTGTTGTTTAACTTAGGAAAATATTGTTAATTAGACTTGAAAATGTTATTGTTAGAAGAAGATGTTTGTAATTAGCAGAACCATCATGTGATACTTTCCATGATCATTTGAATCTTCCGTACGGGTGAAGAGGGAGCCTCGGAATACCGGGCCACTTATGCCGTATGGAATCTATATCTCCTGCGCTATTTCTTCCCTTTCTTTCTCTCTCTCTTTCCTGCCCCCGTGGAGAACCATCCCTGAGGCAGCGATATCGAGCCGTGGGGGGGTGGAAGAGACCGGAAGAGACCATGTCCGTTGTTTATCTCAACATTAAACCACCCACGGACACCAACAGAGCGACTGTTGGGACCCAAACACCGGAGGTCTCCTGTCTTCTGAGGAACCGGAATGTGGAGTGAATTCCAAGAAACTTTCACCCAACCCCTGCGCGTGCGCCCAGACCTGCGGTCGGCGAGACGGAGGGGACTGGAGACCCCTCAAGACCACCCAAGACTCCTGGAGAACCCTCAGGGATGACATTGGGCATGCACACCACCACCCTAACCCTAACCCTAACCCTAACCCTAAATTTTGTTGAAGCCAAATGGCTCTTGGAAGAAGAAGTCTGGATCTACAACAAGGCGACCCAATAAAAGAGCAGAAACGACCAGCGTTGGATGGAATGTTCTCCCACTGGACTTGAAGAGGAATCGGACGGTCGGAACGCCACAGATCCGTGGTGGGAGCTGTTGTGACTAACTCTTCCTTTATTTTCTTTATTTCTCTCTTTCCCTTGCATTGGTGAACCTGTTGTCAGGAAAATCAAGATACTTGACGCCGGTTTGAGTCTTAATTCTGTTCCCGAGAATCCAAGTCAAACCTCACCCCGGTCTTTGACTGGTGCGTGACTGTCGCGGTAGAGGCGGACACGACAAGTCATAGATCGTGCAAAATGGCGACTTTATTGTTCTAACACGCCTTTTTATCCCCTTCTTTAGAGTAGGTGTTAGTATAGGATTGGTTGGGTTAGTCACAAACAATTCACGATTGGCGAGTTCGTTAGGACGGTTCTTCTTATCACTATCTTGGTTTTATACCGGTCTTCTCGGATCTTTCCGGACTCTCGAGGATACACTCCAAGCTGCTCAAGGTCGCGCTGTTCTCCAACTGTCAGGAATTCCGTAGACTCGTTGCATCCCCCGACAATTCCCCCTTTTTGTATTTGTGCTAAAAATATTGTCCCGGCTGCCCTCTGCAGGGCCCTTTGCTGAAAAGACAGGGCAACATTCGGAGCACGGTTATCACCACCAGGAGAACCACCCCCACGGTCTTGAGCGGAGATATCCACCATCCAGACCATCCCCAACCCTCGAACATCTTCGTCAGCCCATCTCATTCATCGCTTTCCGTCAGCTTCCTGACTCCCTTCGTTAATTGTGGAATACGACTGAAAATGGATTCAGAATGATGGGATCGATTCATACGACACACCCCTTCCAACTCATCGCAACCGCGTCCTTGTGCTAAAAGCAAGAAATCAATCGCAGCTCTATTTTGTAGCGCAGCATGTCTGACATGACCAACATCAGTTAGAAGGCCACTTAACGCTAACGAGGTCGCCTTAGATTGCTTCCGAAGCCAATATCCCAACTTATTTAAAGTTCTTCAGGCATTTGCGACGCCAACTCCTGGTGCCAATACAGAGGCTGCTAAAATCCGGCCTCAATTCCAGAATTGAAAGTCATCTTGACAGGAACTGCTCAACCGACGAACAGACCTTTGGACTCGTCGATGTTTTCGAGTCACGTTCAGGATCGTTAACGTATTTGGTGTTAATAATTGTCCGAGGCTACACGGGCCTCCATTCGGTTTAGATGGAATGCCTCCCCAGGCACGATCTCCACGGATTAAAAACACACCGGGAGGCAGCGCAAAAGGAACGACAGAAGATCGTGAAGCATTAGGTATAATTAGGTATAATTACACCGTGCAGTTGCGTCGCGATAGAGACTACGAGTCGCATTAACATTTTGGCCTCGGTGAGCAGTATTGCTGTACAAGTAATTAAAAACCACACAAGCATCCGTCATTACAGATCCTAATAATTCTAACTCTTGGGGTTCCTGGTGAAAGATGCACATACGCATGATCCCGGTTGTTTGTATGACTTTTTGGAGAATTACAGAGATTTGGGATCTGCAGCGGGTTCGCCCAGGTGTCCACAGGTCGTCCTACCAAGCACGTCGAGAATGGATTTTCAGGGGTCGCGGTGGCGAGACACAAGGTGTCCTGGTGTGTCACGTTTGCTAAAGTGACCCAAACGTTTTGTTGAGGTGGTGAGACCCCCCCATCCTTCCCCCCGAGGCAGGTTCCAATCCGGGCCGGACACACCGAGCAGGAACCCAGCGAGGACCAGCGTCTGTGGAAACACCAGCAGAACCCCTTCCCCAGGTGAATTGCTCACACGGTCCACTCCGTTGACCAGTAATTAAATCTCTAACGTGGACTTTGATACCTTTTGTAAATTCTGTGTTGAACAGAGAGAAGTGTTGACAAAGAGAAGAATTCTCCCCATCCTGGAGAAAGTGAAGAACATCAACTGCTTTATCTAAACACGCCTGTGGTGGTTCCCCAACCATTCCCCCTTTTGGTTTTTGAAGCGGCTGCTTCAACGTGCCACGTGCGCGCTCAACCATCACTTGTCCTGGTGGGGAATTCCTGGGACATGAGTAACACCCCACAGATTAAAAAATGTTTAAACTTTTCATGCTGGGCCATTGGCTGTTTTAATTTGGCACCCCAAGCACAGAGAAAGCCTTCTGGAAATGTCGAATGACATCTTTTCCTGTTTCTCCATGATGTGCTGTTGCTACCAAAGCGTGAGAATAAGTATCGATAGAAACATGAACTTATTTTTGTCTGCCAAATTCATCGATATGAGTCACATCGGATTGCCAAATCTGTAAAGCTTGTCTACCTCTGGGATTAGTACCAAAATACACTGGAGTGTGAATTCCTCGGCAATCGGGACAAGCAGCTCCAATAGAGCGAGCTTCAGCATGGGACAAACCAAACTGCCTTCATCAAGCTCGAAAACCTTGATGAAAAAATTGATGTGATCATATAGCTTGTGGCTTGATGTTAGGAACAGTGGTCAGAGCCGTAGCAGAAACAAGAGCATCCGCTCTGGCATTCCCTTCCGTAGAAAACCCCGGTAAAGTGGGATGACTCCGGATACGCATGATAAAATAAGGTTCTGTCCGTAGTTGAATACTTTTCCAGAGTTCTAAAAGCACATCAAATAATAATGGATTGTCTGACATGGTCAAAGCCACTTTGTCTACTCGAGAAACTAAATTAGCTCCATACGCTGAGTCAGTTACAATATTTACAGGAGGAGAAAAAATAGAATTAAGTTTTTCTGACCAAATGGTATTTCTCGAGCAAATTTCAGGAGCGGGTGCGACAGTAGAGGATACGAGATCTGGCCTTGAAAACCTGCCGTAGCCGCTTGCGGCTCGGAATTGTAATTTACCACCAAATTGGTAATTTACCACCAATTTACCTCTGCCTCTGTAATTTACCATAGGTGGTGTAATCATGATTTTGAACAGGTCAAACCATCGTTGCTGGATCACAGCCTATTAGTTCTACACATTGTTTTCTGGCTTTTAGGATTACATCAGCAATAAGTTCAATCAAGCCAGGAGCAGTTTTTCGTGGCCGGAATGACAAAAACATCCATTCTAAAATATGTCATGGGTCATCCCACTCAGAATTCCGCTGCACCAAAGCACCAAACAGCCCAGTTTTGTCAATTAGTACAAAGAATTGTACCAATTGAGACAGATCACTTTGAGAAACAAATTTCTTGTCTAGACATTGTTCCACCATGTGAATTACATTGAACACTTCCTTATTTGATATTCTGGGTTCTGTTGGATCATTGGAATGTTTTAATAAGTCCAATAGAGGTTGTAACTGCGAATTGGTCAGTCCGAGATAGGGCCTGATCCAGTTCAAGGATCCCATTAATTTCTGTACGTCACTGAGTGTCCTAACCGCAAGGTTGAGTTTCACAGGTTGGGGCACAACCTGCGTGTTTGGAATTGTCATTCCCAAATATTTCCAGGGTGCTATTTCTTGCGCTTTTCCAGGGGCGATAACTAACCCGTATTGTTGTAGCGAATTTGTGGCCAAATTTTTCATGTCCTTCAACTGCTCCTTGTTGTCTGATGCTAACGGAATGTCATCCATATAGTGATAACGATAACTAGTGGGGAATTTTTCCCTTACAGGTGACAGAGCTTGTGCAACAAACCATTGACAAATGGTCGGTGAATTTTGCATGCCCTGCGGCAGAACTCTCCATTGATCTCTTTTTGCTGGTTCTGCATGATTGATAGAAGGCACAGAAAATGCAAATTTGTCTTTATCTTGGGAAGCTAATGGAATTGTAAAAAACCAGTCCTTAAGGTCCATGACGATGATTTCCCCATCTTGAGGGATCATGGCAGGTGAAGGCATGCCTGGTTGCAGAGCCCCCATCGTGGCCATGACAGCATGGACTTGCCGCAGGTCGTGCAAAAATCGCCATTTACCTGCTTTCTTTTTGATCCCAAACACTGGAGTCTTCCACGGACTGTGAGATGGTTCCATGTGTCTGGCAGAGAGTTGTTCTGCTACCGATTCTTGCAGGGCCTTGAAATTTTCATTTTTTTTTTCAATTTTTCAATTTTTCAATTGGGCCTTTAATTTTTCAATTGGTAGGGGCCACCGATCCACCCACACAGGGTTATTTGTTAACCAGGTTAAAACAAGCGTGGGTTGTTTTAACACACGTGGCCCCTGTTAAAAATCCGTGGTAATTCTCACCCCCCACTGCGACAAGCAATCCCTCCCCCATCAATTGAGGGGCGCTGCCGTCACGTATGGTTTAACAACCGCTTGTTGGTCCTCAGGATTGGTGACCGGAACTGGACTGGCTGCCGTCACATATGGTTTAACAACTGCTTGTTGGTCCTCAGGATTGGTGACCGGAACTGGACTGGCTGCCGTCTCGGCTCGTGTGGATCCTCCCAGCCCCACTCCTCCCATCCCAGCCTCCTCTGTCGGCCAGGTCGATGGCCACAGATCGTTGGCGATAATAGTCACGTCGCCGATAATAGTCACGTCGCCGATAATAGTCACGTCGGCTCCGGTGTCCAGGAGCCCCGCAAGCCTTACTGTCGTCGGCGATCTTCCGCGATTCGACAGCGTGCACGTCGTAGGTGGTCGGGATGACAACACAGTCTGAGACCAGCAGAACCGAGGGGGTCCCGTAGAGCCGAAGCCTCCATCGCATTGCCGTCGCTGTTCTGCTTTGGAAATAGAACTCGAAAAAGGAACGAGTTGAGCAATATGACAACCCCTTTATACCAATAACCGCAATATAATATTGTGCAATATATTGCACAATATATACAACATAACAATCCCTTTAGGGATTGTTACTGGTGGGTAGGGGGTCGAAACCATCATGCAAATTTGACCTGTAAAATCAGCATCGATAACTCCCACGTGTACAATTATTCCATTTAACGTGCTAAATGATCTTCCCAATAGCGACGCGCTCAGTCCTCGTCCGACAGGACCCCTTGCGTTAAGAGGGACCTTAACGATGTCGTTAGTGACTCGAGGGACTGTGTCAGCAGTGGATACATCCAGCCCTGCTGAGCCAGCTGTTATAAGCGGCGACGAACCATCGTATGCCAGCCGACGGATAACCCAATCAAGGTTTATTGAAGCAACAAACAGGCAAAACAGCGCTGGGCGGCCGGGGAGTCTCCGCTCTACCAACGGCGTGCACACCCTCCCCCCCAGTTTTATAGTTTTATAGTTTTTTATAGTTTTATAATAACTTTTATAATAACTTTTTAATAATAACTTTTAGAATAACTTTTAAAAAACTTTTTATAATAACTTTTTATAATAACTTTTTTATTTTAATAATAACTAAGTTTTATAATAACTTTTTATAGTTTTTTGTTGCCAGGTTAAAGTCTCGGGTCCAGGCTCACATGGGCTTGTTTAGTCTCGTCTGCGATTGCGCGCCCTGTTGCTGGGGGAGTCGTGGGATGAAGGCTGCAGTCTTCCTCGGTGTTTTTTTTGTGTCACCTGGAGCGTGGGCCCCTTAATTAAAATCACTCCTTATTAGGCATGGAAAGCCAACACATCTTGTTCACTTTGCCAGACAGTGGAGTTACGATGTTTCCAATCGCACCTGCCTGCAAGGGCGAACACTGCCCTGCAGAAACGAACACATTACGCAAGGCTTACAGAACCCATTCGATCAACAAACATATAAAATAAATTTATCACAGATGGAACGGCAATTTATGGTCTTGGTTACCTGGAGCACCATGGGTAAAACAGCTTCTGTTCTATCTGTTATGTGCATTTGTCACTTTGATGTTTGTGCCATGTGCTATTCCTTGTTTTATTCAATTAATGCAACACGTCATATTGAATATGCAATTTGTATCTGTTGCTTCAGTGCAAAACAGATTCCTGCCCTTGGCCAATCAAAGCGCGCGACTGTATCACTTGTTTAGGAACATGTGCTCTGGGCTGGGGCGTGGAACTGCGTAAACACCCCCTCGCACTCAGGTTGGTCAGACCACAATGGCTAGCTCTGTAGTTAACCAAAATGTATGTTTTTCTCATCGTTAACTTAGCGACAGTTGCTTTGTTAGTCATTGCTATATGTATGTCTTGGGTTTGTAAGTGTCCCGGGTGGTTTGGGGATTTTGTGGCTGTTTTTTTGTTGATCTTTGCCTGGCTGTATGTATGTGTTGGTTTTGTAATGGTTTGCATCAACCGTCTTGCAATTGTACTTGTTCATATGGACAACGACCTTCTCCCCCCTCCCCGTTCCAAAAGACCAGGAACACCCTCCTTTAGGCTCGGATGAGGTCACCTTTCAGTAGGCATTGTTATCATTGTTGTTTTCTTATTAAGTGTTTAGATAAAATAGTGGTTGGGTGTTGCTATATAAGGTTACTGTTTAGTTGTTATTAAGTGTTTAGGTAAAATAGTGGTTGGGTGTTGCTATATAAGGTTACTGTTTAGTTGTTATTAAGTGTTTAGGTAAAATAGTGGTTGGGTGTTGCTATATAAGGTTACTGTTTAGTTGTTAAATATGGAAATTTGTAGGAAAAGCCTCTAGGCCCAAAATAAGGAACAGTTTTCCCACCGCGCATGCGGACTTCAACACCGGCAAACTGCGTGGATGGAGACCATTTTGTAGCGTACGCCGGCAAAATGACGGAGTATGACTACGTGTTCGCGCTGATTCCCATTTATTACATAGCCTTTGCGTTAATAGCGGTTATCTTAATTGTTCTTTTAATACTTCTTTTTTGTCCTTGTCGCTGTTCACCATGCGAATGACCATTATGTTTCTTATATTGATTTTTTGTGACCCTGAGATATGTTTTAGTATTGTAGAGTCACTTGAATTTATAATAGTTAATTGTCACGGTATGTTAAGTAGATGATGCGTTAATAGCGGTTTAGCCATTGGATAAGATAATTGTTAAATGTGTTTTAATGTTATAGAGTTAGCTAAGTTTAGAATAAAAGTTGATGTTAAGTAGATGTTGCTAGTTATTGGATATTGTTGTTTAACCTGTTTAGAAATGTTATAATTGTTATGATATTGTTGATCGTTTATATTGTTGCCGAATGTAGAAGTATTGTAGTAGTCTCAAAAAGCCAAATCATTTTATTTTGTTGTTTTACCATGGAAATTTGTTAACTTGGTTATGTCGTTGTAGCATGCACCTCTTCCCTCTTTCTCTCTCTATACCTTTACTTTCTACGCCACCACGAGGGCAGCAATGTCGAGCCACGGGGTGGATGTAAGAGACTGCGTTGGAACTGCTGACTCGACATCGCTGACATCGTTACCGGGGAGTGCGCACAGGCTGTCCCCGAAGAAAGCCACCGCATCCGCAACAGCCGAGCTGTGCCTGCCCACCAACACGAGGTGAGAAACCACCACGAGCACCTGGGCATGCGCCCATGGAAGAACAAGGGGCGGCATGCGGAATAATGAGTTTGTAGAAATGGGTGGACTTTTCCGAGAAACCGTGGGGACTGGGATGGTAAAAAAAGGATGGCGTACTCCCCTCCCTCCTGGTGCACGCGACGAGTGACCTGGACGTTGGGAGACCACTGAAGGAGATGAAGAAGGAGAGAAGGAGATGAGCTGAGGAACCCGACCCCCCGTCACTGGCGTCGGAGGCGACTCGGCGGGACGTTGTTGGCTTCGTGGTGGTAACGAGTCTTGCTACCTCTTCTCCGCTCTCTTGCTTAGGTCTGCCTCTTCTCTTTCTTCCTCACTTCGTTTCTATCGCAGTTATTGGTTGTTATAGGAAATAAACGTTGGAAGGTTGTAAAGCACTTGACCTCGTTTGTGTCTTCATCTCGCTCTCGGGATCATTTAACAACCCTCCCCGATATTGGGTCGGGACAGGCGCATAATGACGATCGTCCCCAGGTTATTACTAAACAGGTTCCATTTACTGAGTTTTAGCCAAATTAAGTAAGGATTTTGCAAGGACTCCAAAGCGATCAGAAACGGAATAGGTTTGGAGAGTCTCGTCGTCAGGAGGAGATGGAATCTTGTTGTCAGAAAAGGAAGCAGAAGGATCCCGGGGTGTTTTTATATCCTTAATTTATATCCTTATATCACCTTATATAATGCCTATATCAATAATGCATCATGTTCGTCATGTAAGTTGCTCCTCTCTGTGTTACAGCGTGTTGCAGGTAGGAAAATCAGTTTATTACACCTAATCAAACAATTACAACACAGTTCCGAGGCAGGCAGCTGATGAAAGATTGGAATAATAAATTGAAACTTCCAAGCCAAAAATTGCAGATAAAAAAGCCAATTGCAAAGAAATGCTGTTGGCTAAAATTAGGCCAGCCAAGATTCATTTCAGGGAGTCACATATAAGAAGTTTTGAAGCTGTTTCCACTGCGACATCTAAAGATAATCCTTTGTGCCTTATAAAAGCTCGTAAGAGAAATGCTTTTTATATATTTAAAAATGAAAAAAAAAAAAGTTCCTCTTCAGGAACGGTTTTGTTTCACCCAAGTTAACTAAACATTGGTGCTTCTTTAAATGTATACCATGATATGTATTTATATCCTTATTTTATATAAGGATACATGTTACAGGTGTGCTTCTAATTACCAGTAATTATCAGGCCTCGTGGTCGTTGACACCAAGGGCAGCAGATTGGGCCGAGGGGCTGAACCCTTTGGAGAGGGGAGACCCCCTCGCTAGAATAGGTAGAAATGGGTAGAAAATGGGCAAAAGGTGGCTCGTTGGCAGATGATGGATGTTTGGGAGCTGAAATCTCACCAGGGTTCTCCAAGGATGATGCCTGTGGATCCAGAATGGATGACTTCTCCAATCCAAGGACTTCCAAATTCTCTAAAACCCATTGGGATCAAACTCCAGGGGAAGATCCCAAATAGCAGACAGTGTTCCAGCTGCTCTAGAGGGAGGAACGACCCCCAGTCGCTGGAGAAAAGTGTGGACGTGGGGGGAAGCAGCCCAAGAGCTCATTAACTTTGGGAGGAAATAGGGTGGATCCTGGCCAAGACCTGAAAGCCCTACGAGCCACGGAAGAAGGTGAGGGGTGGTCAGCACCGGTCAAGAGAAAAAAGAAAAAAAAAAAGAAAAAAAAAGAAAAAAAAAGAAAAACAAAAAGAAAAAAAAAAATCGGTCTGATTGACTGATGCTGGGAGAGGGAAGTCCCGAAGCCACCAGGAATGGTGGCAACTGGGGCTCCAGAGAGGTGTTCCCCAAGATCCAACGGATGGGCGTCCAACCCAGAAGTTGGAGAAACTTGTCCAAAAATGGCAAAAAGTCAATTTGGAACCAGCCCCTAGTGCCCTACTATGGATAGACCTCGGGGAAGAAGCTGAGGAAGAAACGAAGGTGATGGGAAACCAGATCCTCCGTTCCCCAAAGGTGAGGGGGGAAATGGAGGATGGATGTTGATGAGAAATGGAGGATGGATGTTGATGAGAAATGGAGGATGGATGTTGATAAGAAATGGAGGATGGATGTTGATAAGACAACTCACCTTCCATTGGAGAGGGGATTTATCGATTCCTGGGGCTGTAGGGCCAGAGAAAAAAACAGTTTTAATTGATATGGGCCACAAATCCCCACACTGAGGTGGACTGAGGCAGAGCAACGTGGAATTTCGACTTTTTGTCTGAAAACCAAATTAACTGAAATGCTTTGGGGGAAACCCAATCGGTCCCCATGGGAACAGGAACGCCTTTGGGATGCAGTTCCCCAGGTCAACGATTGTTGGGGGAGAAATGGAGAAGTGCATTTTGTCCTAAACCCCTGACTTTCACCCCAGACTCTCAGTGGTCCCGGAGAACCAGCTTTTTCTCCTGGACAGCCAGTCCTGGTAGAACCACCAACCATCGGAGCCGTTCCTTCTGTGCTAGCCGAACACCTAAAGAAATCTGCTCGGAAAGCAAAAGATGGAAAAGAACATCAAATCCACACCGGGTGGATTATTCCATCCTTCTCATAACCATCTGCTTCTGGTTCCTTGGAGCGACCCAAATCTGTTTTTTTTATTTTTTCCAGGTGAAATCTTGGAAGTCTGCCTGCAGGAATCCATGAAGCTGCAGATGGTTTGGTTGGCGATTCCTTCGTTAATATTTATGGGGTGTCGTTACAGAACCAAATCCCAGAGGTGTTCCAGCTCGGATTTACTCTTCCGGAGAAAAGTTCGTTAGAACTCCAGGAACGTTGGATAAACCGCAGGTTTATAATTAATCATTTCATCCCGATTTGGGCCATTTAATCTCGATTTAATCCCGATTTAAATGGACCAGGGAGGACCCCGAGGGCTCCTCCTGCCTCCCCCGGGGAAGCCCCGCCCACTCTCAGCCCCGCCCACCAGATGCCAGGACCCACCCCCTCACCCCAACACCACCCCAGCTCCACCTCCCACCCCGACCCTGACCCTGCCCAAGCCCCGCCTCCTTTTCCCAGGCAGCCACGCCCCCTTGGCCCACGCAGCCCCGCCCACCCCCTTGGAAACAGAGGGAACCTCTGCTAGGTGCGGCCCCGCCTCCCCGCCCCCTCCCTCCAGAGGCCCCACCCCCTCTGCCAGCAGACCCCGCCTCCCGCCAGCAGGCCCCGCCCCTTCCCCAAGCCCCGCCCACCACCTTCACACCACTGTAGCAGCGTTCCCCAGCAGACACCCCCCCAGGTCCCCCTGCCCCTCACCCCCAGGCCCCGCCCACTCCCCCACAGACCCCGCCCATTCCCCCTCAAGCCCCGCCCACCTCATTAGGCTTAGCCCTAAAAGAGGGTGAGTGAGGCCCTTTGGGAGATGGAAGGGGGGTGTGTGTGCCTTTAAAAAGGGACAGGGGAATGGCCCAGGGGTGGGGCTACGCCTGGGGGTGGGGCCACGCCCTGGAGGTGGAGCTAAGGCTAAGGGGCGAGTTTTGGTCTGGAAGGGGCGGGGCTAAGTCCTAAAAAGGGAGGGGAGAGGCCCTTGGGGAGAGGAGGGGGGTGTATGCCTTTAAAAAGGGACAGGGGGTTGCCGAAGGGGCGGGGCTACGCCTAAGGGGCGGGGCTACACCTCAGGGGTGGGGCTACACCTCAGGGGTGGGGCTACACCCAAGGGGCAGGGCTGCATCCAAGGGGCGGGGCTAAGGACGCCCCCCGAGGGAAGAACATTGGGGCAGGGGGAGCTGGAGGGGGCGGAGCTACATGCAGGGGGTGGGGTCAGGCCTCAGGGGCGGGGCTAAGAGCACCCTGGTCTCAAATGGGGAGGGGGCGGGTCTTCCCGGCCGAGGAGGTGGAGCCAAGGTGAAGGGGTGTGTTCTGGTATGGGGGCGTGGCTTCCTCTTGACAGGGGGTGGGGCTAAACTCTCTTGCCGAGTGGAGGACTCAGCATCCCGGGGGCGGGTCTTCCCAGCCCAGAAGGTGGAGCCAAGGCGGGGGTGTGTCCTTCTGGCTGGGGGGCGGGGCTTATCCCATCAGGGGGTGGGGCTAAATGACCCAAACTTGCCAGGGGAAGGACTCAGCGTCCCGGGGGCGGGTCTTCCCGTGACAGGGGGCGGAGCCCGAGTGGCAGTGGGCGTGCCCACCGTCAGCCCCCCCCCCCAACCCCCCCCTCCAGCCGATCCGACGGGAGCTGCCGCCGTCGACGATTCGGACGGGATCAGGACCCCCCCTGGAGGAGGAGGTAAAAAATTTGGGTGTTTTTCTGCCCCATAGATCTATAGGGCGGGGGTGGGGGGAGGGGGATCCAGCCCCCCACCAGGACATCGCGGTCGTTCCTCTCTTCTGGACATTCCCCGGAAGGTTTTCGCCCCCCCCGAATTATCGCCCCCGCGTCGGAACCCGGCGGTCGTGCGGCGGATCCGATCGTTTCCCTGCCCCATAGAGGTGGGTCCGAGGGGGGGTCCAGCCTCTCCCCGCCCCAAAACAACGAGATTCGCCCCCAAATCCCTGCCCCACGGCGAGATCCGACCTTCTTCGTGCCCCCCAACACCAAAATCCCCCCAACCACCCCCAAATCCGGGTTCCCACCCGGCTGGGATGAGCCCTCCGGCTTCGGGATCCGACCCGACCCCAAATCCCGGGGGGCTGCCGGGACTCGGGTGGGAACAGGGGGGACGGTGGGAAGGCGGGAGGGCGATTCCCCGGACTGGAAAATTAATTAAATAGCATTAATTTAATTAATTTAAGTAATTAAATAAATGCTGCGGTTGAATCCCCCTTGGGGAAAGCCCGTAGGCTTCAATGAAGACCCAGCCAATGAATTAAGCCAATAATTAATTAAGCCAATAAATGAAGACCCAGCCAATTAATTAAGCCAATAATTAATTAAGCCAATAAATGAAGCCCCGATCTGTTCCCTCTCCAAGGGATTTATTTCAGGTTAACCTTTTAGGGTTAGGGTTAACCTTTAGTTAGGGGTAGGTTAAGTTTATTAAGTTTATTAAGTTAATTAAGTGAGGTTAAGTTTATTTAAGGGATTTCACCTTCTGCAAACGGCAGCTGGAAGACAAAAAGAATTAATCAATGAATGAATTAATCGATTAATTAATTAATTAATCATTAAGATGAGATGAATTAATTCATTAAGATGTTGGGCACCTAAGGGGAGTTTGCAGGGGCTACGGAGATGCGAGGGGCTTTGGGGCTGTTTCCCCGGCGTTTCTGGGAAAACTGGGATCCATCGGGATGGATCAACCCGTCCGTCTGTGTCCGGATTCTCTTCTGGGGGGAGAATCCTGTTCCTTCTCTGCGGCGCTGAGCCCTCAGGGGTTCTGGTGGAGCGGGCGGTGTGGGGAGGATGGCGATTCCTCTCTCCTCACGTGCTGTGGGAGGAGAAAGGTCAAAAAAAACCCAACCAATATTTAAAAAAACATAACTCTGAGTCCTACTGGGCGGCTCGGAAGGCTGGAAATCCTCCCTTAGGCAGAAATGCCTAATTTTGGTTATTTATAGTTATTGTAGTTATTTGTGGTTATTTGTGGTTATTGTGGTGATTTATGGTTATTGGGGTTATTGTGGTGATTTATGCTTATTGTGGTTATCGTGGTGATTTATAGTTATTGTGGTTATTGTGGTGATTTATGGTTATTGTGGTGATTTATGGTTATTGTGGTGATTTATGGTTATTGTGGTTATTGTGGTGATTTATGGTTATTGTGGTGATTTATGGTTATTGTGGTGATTTTGGTGATTTATGGTTATTGGGGTTACTGTGGTGATTTATAGTTATTGGGGTTATTGTGGTGATTTATAGTTATTTCCACTATTCATTCATATCTGTCAGGAGTGAAGGCGGTTTTGCCATTGCCAGCTTCGATCGTGTTCTCTTTAATCCGTTTAGAGGCACCTCAGCCACAAATATATCAAATAGCTGATCCTAATGTTGGAGTCCTCTAAAGTGGGACTGAATTATTTATTTGGTTCTGATGAAAATGTCTGGGCTTGATTGGGTTTTCTTTGATTCTGCTCGAAGTCTGGAAGATAAAAGATCGGCGATTGTCTCTCCCAGTTTCTTATTCCGAATCCTTCCAGGCTTTTCATTTTTCACGAGCTGCTGTTCCTACTTTAGAGTCAAGGTGAGGGAGTTGTTAAGATTTTTTTTTTTATTCTATTAAAGAGGTTTAAATATGTAAAAACTTTTATTTTTCCTAATTATGCCTCACACGGGTAAATCCAAGACGCACGCAGCATCGATTAGGCGAGAAGAAATGGTGAAAGAAATTGAATTTTGTTGGAAGCTTTTTTGCACGGTGGGAGCTATCGCACGTTAATCACCGAGAAGGGTCTGCTGATCCCAGCAGAGCTCGTGTCTGACCGTTGGGAATAGTTTAATACTCTGGCGTCTTTCGGCCAATTAAGTCTCTGGAATAAGTCGAATAAGTCGATTAAGTTGAATAAGTCTAATAAGTCTTCGGTCTCTAACTGGTGGGCAGGTTTGGATCATCAGCCAGGCTTCTTGCCCGGCTTTTCTGTGCAGGAGAAAAGTGATTGTGGTTAACTGAATAAATGTAAAAAAAAAAAAAAAAAATTCTTAGCGGTAGTTAAATGGGATAGGAGCGGAGCAGTCGGCTTAATAGCTGCAGGTGTGTTGTGAAAAGTGCATGTGAAAATGTGAACTCTCGCTTGTGCGCTTGTAAAATATTAAGCTGACGTTTTAGCGCGGACTCAGAGAATGAATTCATTTTTGGAAGACGATATTAAAACTCTAATTAAACTTTATAAGTGAATAAGCACCACAAATAGATCTCTGTTCTCATCTTATAATTCCTGTTCCTAATTAGTTCTCTGAAGTCCTGCCACATCCTTCTGCGGCGCACCCATCTCCACAGCAGCAGTTCTTCTCTCCAAAAGCTTCTGGGTTTGTTGTTGTTTTAATTTTTTTTTTTATTAATGCGTATTTAAAATAGGAATTGTCTTGCTGGGTCGGTTCAGGCTGGAATTCTGCCTTTGGCAGCGGTTCCTGCCGGATGCTTCGGATGCGGAAACTTTGTGGTGGAAAACTCCATCTGCCTGAGCACTTGCTGGAGAGATGGTTTTCTCCAGATGTTGGTTATTCAAATTGGCAAGAAAAAACATTTAAAAGGTTCTTTTTGCTTCAGAGCTGCAGTTCAAGATCTTACGAATGGTTTTTCTTGCAAAGTCAAGCCCCAAAGTGTTCGATGCTGCTTTTTAGCTGTCACTTGGAGGCACCAAAAAGCGTTTAGTCCTTTGGAATGGCTGGGTTTGTCCTTTTGCTGAAGGATGGCTTCTTGGGTCATCGGAGAAATAAGACACACGTACCTAGAGCTGCTAGTACCAATTATTTTCCAATCCCATTATTATTTTCCAATCCCATTATTATTTTCCAATCCCATTATTATTTTCCAATCCCATTATTATTTTCCAATCCCATTATTATTTTCCAATCCCATTGACATCCTAGCCTAGCAGCACTCCATGTACCAATATCTATGTTTTTTTATAGACGATGGTGTTCGAGTCTGGAGTTTAAACATTTCCCAGCCCAGCCCCTGACTAGAAATCCCGCAGGATTTCCATCTCTCGGGAGTGAGAGATTTTCCATCTCTCTCGCGGCGCTGCCGTTAGAGCTTGGCGTCCGTAGGGCGACGAGCGCGTCGATCCTCTTTTGCAGATTCAGCCGGACATTTCTGGACATGACATCGCTTTGTGAGTTTAGACGACCATAAATCGAGAAGGCAGCGACCCTAAAGCACGAGCCTCCTGTTGAAAACACCCCGATCTTTTAGCTGGACAAAACGCGTCTCTTCTGTCGGCAGCTTCTCCCGAAGCTTCGTTCCGCGGATTTTCTTGCGCATCCACCGGTCCCCTGGGCTGGGGAACTGCAGCTGGGGCAAATCCCCTTCTCCCAGAATTGGTGCTGGACCTGCTGTGGGGCAGAAATCCTGGGTGGGTACGCAATAACCTGGCTTAGGAATGGGGACTTTGGTCAACTGAATTCTTATTTTCATACTTTTTTTTCACGTGGGATAAAGAGTCAGTCGGGAGCCTGGTAGGTTAGGGTTAGGCTTAGGGGTTAGGCTTAGGGGTTAGGGTTAGGGTCATTAGGGTTAGGGTTAGGGGTTAGGGTGAGGGTTAGGGTCGGGAGCCTGGTAGGGAGACTATTTTGAGACCTGCTGAAAGGTGGGCTAAAAGTGGCAGATGCAGAAGAAAATTGTGATAATTGTGATATATCTTGACAGCACTTGAAAGCCTTTTCCTTATGGCCAACAATCCTGCAGCTCGTTAACGCTGCTCCTTTCTCTGCGGAGACTTTCTGGAACTCTGGTCAATCCGTTCGGTTCCCAGCTCGTTCATGGACCATGGAGCCCAGCTCCTCAAATTCTTCAAAAGTCCGGGTGGCTTTTTCTTTGTGCCTCTAGGATGTAGCAGCTTTCCGTGCTGGGTTTTTTTTTTCCATGATGTTTTTCCAGGCAGCTTCTCCGCCGGTTTGTCGGCTGCAGAACACGGGCAGCGGGGAGATTCCCGACGGGACTGACGTCTTCTGTGGGCTGAGTGGGATTTTCCGAACATTTCACATTCCCAAACCTGAACCAACCCAACTTGATATGGAAATATGCAAGCTGTGGTGCTTTGGTAAATAAATAACTGCACACAGGGGAGGCCAGGTCTACCCCTTGGGCAACAGCGGGGAGGCCAGGTCTACCCCTTGGGCTGGAAAGCGGAGGCCAGATCTACCCCTTGGGCTGGAAAGGGGAGGCCAGGTCTACCCCTTGGGCCGGAAAGGGGAGGCCAGGTCTACCCCTTGGGCTGGAAAGCGGAGGCCAGGTCTACCCATTGGGTCAGAAAGGGTAGGCCAGGCCTACCCCTTGGGCCGCACAGGGGAGGCCAGGTCTACCCCGTGGGCCACACCGGGGAGGCCAGGTCTACCCCTTGGGCCACACCGGGGAGGCCAGGTCTACCCCTTGGGCCGGAAAGCGGAGGCCAGGTCTACCCATTGGGCCAGAAAGGGTAGGCCAGGTCTACCCCTTGGGCCACACCGGGGAGGCCAGGTCTACCCCTTGGGCCACACCGGGGAGGCCAGGTCTACCCCTTGGGCCACACCGGGGAGGCCAGGTCTACCCCTTGGGCCACACCGGGGAGGCCAGGTCTACCCCTTGGGCCACACCGGGGAGGCCAGGTCTACCCCTTGGGCCACACCGGGGAGGCCAGGTCTACCCCTTGGGCCACACCGGGGAGGCCAGGTCTACCCCTTGGCCTGGAAAGGGGAGACCAGGTCTACCCCTTGGGCCACACAAGGGAGGCCAGGTCTACCCCTGGGCTGGAGAGGGGAGGCCAGATGTACCCCTTGGGCCACAGTGGGGAGGCCAGGTCTACCCCTTGGGCCACACAGGGGAGGCCACGTCTACACCTTGGGCCACACCGTGGAGGCCATGTCTACCCTTGGGCCGGAAAGGGGAGGCCAGGTCTACCCCTTGGGCCGGAAAGATGAGGCCAGGTCTACCCCTTGGGCCAGAAAGGGGAGGCCAGGTCTACTCCTTGTGCCACACCGGGGAGGCCAGGTCTACCCCTTCGGCCACACCGGGGAGGCCAGGTCTACCCCTTCGGCCACACCGGGGAGGCCAGGTCTACCCCTTGGGCCACACCGGGGAGGCCAGGTCTACCCCTTGGGCCACACAGGGGAGGCCAGGTCTACCCCTTGGGCCAGAAAGGGGAGGCCAGGTCTACCCCTTGGGGCACACCGGGGAGGCCAGGTCTACCCCTTGGGGCACACCGGGGAGGCCAGGTCTACCCCTTTGGCTGGAAAGGGGAGGCCAGCTCTACCCCTTGGGCCACACCGGGGAGGCCAGCTCTACCCCTTGGGCCACACAGGGGAGGCCAGCTCTACCCCTTGGGCCACACCGGGGAGGCCAGGTCTACCCCTTGGGCCGGAAAGGGGAGGCCAGGTCTACCCCTTGGGCCACCAGGTCTACCGGCGCTGAAGAAATTTTCGACGGGGGCTGGGACGGCGCTAAAGTAATTTTTGACGGGGGCTGGGCCAGTTCCGAAGAAATTTTCGACGGGGGCTGGGCCGGCGCCGAAGAAATTTTCGACGGGTTCTGGGACGGCGCAAAGAAATTTTCGATGGTGGCTTGGCCGGCGCTAAAATAATTTTTGACGGGGGCTGGGCCGGCGCTAAAGTAATATTCGACGGGTGCTGGGACGGCGCAAAGAAATTTTCGACGGGGGCTGGGACGGCGCTAAAGTAATTTTTGACGGGGTCTGGGACGGCGCTAAAGTAAATTTTGATGGGGGCTGGGCCGGTGCCGAAGAAATTTTCGACGGGGGCTGGGACGGCGCTAAAATAATTTTCGACGGGGGCTGGGACGGCGCAAAAGAAATTTTCGACAGTGGCTTGGCCGGCGCTAAAGTAATTTTTGACGGGGGCTGGGTCGGCGCTAAAGTAATTTTCGACGGGGGCTGGGACGGCGCAAAAGAAATTTTCGACGGGGGCTGGGACGGCGCAAAAGAAATTTTCGACGGTGGCTTGGCCAGCGCTAAAGTAATTTTTGACGGGGGCTGGGTCGGCGCTAAAGTAATTTTCGACGGGGGCTGGGACGGCGCAAAAGAAATTTTCGACGGGGGCTGGGACGTCGCAAAAGAAATTTTCGACGGTGGCTTGGCCGGCGCTAAAGTAATTTTTGACGCGGGCTGGGTCGGCGCTAAAGTAATTTTCGACGGGGGCTGGGACGGCGCAAAAGAAATTTTCGACGGGGGCTGGGACGGCGCAAAAGAAATTTTCGACGGTGGCTTGGCCGGCGCTAAAGTAATTTTTGACGGGGGCTGGGTCGGCGCTAAAGTAATTTTCGACGGGGGCTGGGACGGCGCAAAAGAAATTTTCGACGGGGGCTGGGACGTCGCAAAAGAAATTTTCGACGGTGGCTTGGCCGGTGCTAAAGTAATTTTTGACGGGGGCTGGGTCGGCGCCGAAGTAATTTTCGACGGGGGCTGGGACGGCGCAAAAGAAATTTTCGACGGGGACTTCGCCGGCGCCGAAGTAATTTTCGACGGGGGCTGGGATGGCGCAAAAGAAATTTTCGACGGGGGCTTGGCCGGCGCCAAAGTAATTTTTGACAGGGGCTGGGCCGGCGCCGAAGAAATTTTCGAAGGGGGCTGGGCTGGCACCGAAGAAATCTTTGAAAACGGATGGGCCGACGCCGAAAATATTTTTGATGCGGGCTGGGCAGGCGCCGAAGAAATTTTCGACTTGGGTTGGGCCGGCGCCGAAGAAATTTTCGACGGGGTTTGGGCCGGCGCCGAAGAAATTTTCGACGGGTCTGGGCCAGCACCGAAGAAAATTTTTACGGGGGCTGGGCCACCATCGAAAATATTTTAGAAAATGACTGGGTCCTCATGGGAGGTGCCCGACTCCTCCGCGGTGGCGAGGAGAGGCTCTGTGGCGTCCCACACCAAGGTGGGCAGCCATGCGCCTCGCTGCTCCGACTCCTCTTCCTTCCAAGCATGCTTGGCGTCTGAGGGCCTGGAAGCTCGGCGCTCTGTGGGCCGGCTGCGGGGCCCTGCTTATATAGGGCCGGTGGCATCAGCAGGCCACTGTGATGGCGACTGTGACTGCGGCTGATGCGTGCAGCCAATTATGATGTGTTTGGGCGTGGTGGGGCTGTGGCCCGAAAGATGCCCAAATATGGGAGGAGGAGGAGGAGCCGGACCGAAGAGGCCAGGTCTACCCCTTGGGCCGGAAAGGGGAGGCCAGGTCTCCCCCTTGGGCCACTCAGGGGAGGCCAGGTCTACCCCTTGGCCTGGAAAGAGGAGGCCAGGTCTACCCCTTGGGCCGGAAAGGGGAGGCCAGGTCTACCCCTTGGGCCGGAAAGGGGAGGCCAGGTCTACCCCTTGGGCCACACAGGGGAGGCCAGGTCTACCCCTTGGGCCACACAGGGGAGGCCAGGTCTACCCCTTGGGCTGGCAAGGGGAGGCCAGGTCTACCCCTTGGGCCACACAGGGGAGGTCAGGTCTACCCCTTGGGCTGGCAAGGGGAGGCCAGGTCTACCCCTTGGGCCGGCAAGGGGAGGCCAGGTCTACCCCTTGGGCCGGCAAGGGAAGGCCAGGTCTACCCCTTGGGCCGGCAAGGGGAGGCCAGGTCTACCCCTTGGGCCGGCAAGGGGAGGCCAGGTCTACCCCTTGGGCCACACCGGGGAGGCCAGGTCTACCC
>NW_027439224.1:0-92500 GCF_964188355.1 Buteo buteo | reverse complement strand
CAGGTGCGAGGGCTCTGCGTGCGAGTGAGAGGGCAACGTCTGCGGAGAGGTGCAACACCGGCCTGAACACCGGCAGAGCCGGCCCGCCGGGAAGCCCCTCCGACGCGCCCTAAACGCCTCATCGATCAGTAAGGGAAGGGAACGGAGGAAGGAGCGGAGGCCCCACGGCCACGAGTCCTGGGACAGCGACGGCCACTCGCACCCATCGCCAACCGGGGGCGGACGGCAGGTGCGGGGGCTCTGCGTGCGAGTGAGGGCAACGCCTGCGAGAGGTGCTCCAACGGCCTGAACACCGGCAGAGCCGGCCCGCCGTGGAGGCTCTCCGACGCACCCGAGGACGCCTCAGCGGGCGCTGCCTGTGGGTCTGGATCAGTCAAATCGTGGAGCGGGAGGTGCCACGGGCCACCCGGCTCCAGACAACGATTCCCTTGAGGAAGGTAACGGGACCGGGGGATGGCCACGGCAGGCTCAACTCCCCCAGCTCCTCTAGCATTCGAGTGCCGGCAACCACCACCGGCTGCCGGTCTTTGCCCGCCCCACAGGCAACCGCTTGCCGTCGGGGAAAAAAAAGGCACCTGGACCCATGCTGCGCACGGGTGTTCGGGGCCTGGGGGAATGCCACAGAAGCGAGACAACCCCAGCCGCCTGCATTCGGCTTGCCAGCCACCAGGTACAGCCGCACTTTTCTTCCCGCTTCGCGGGCTCCAGCTTAAGGCCGGAGAAAACGCGATGAGGTGCCGCCACCTCTAACCCGGTACAGCGCTGCAGACCTTTCCACCGAGCCCTCCTGCAACCAGGCAAGCCGGGGCAGGCCGGACACCACAGGCCGCCCACGCGTGGCTCATGCCGGCAGAAACAGGACGAGGCGCTGCGGCCTCTCACCTGTGCCATCATCGGGCCCTCGGGGGCTGGGGGAAGCTGCAGCACGCACGAGAACCCCCAGCCGTCTGCATCCGGCTGCCAGCCACCGGGACCGGCTGCTGCTTGCACTCTGCCCAATTCGTGCATGGGCTCCAGCTTAAGGCCGGAGAAAACGCGATGAGGTGCCGCCACCTCTAACCCGGTACAGCGCTGCAGACCTTTCCACCGAGCCCTCCTGCAACCAGGCAAGCTGGGGCAGGCCGGACACCACAGGCCGCCCACGCGTGGCTCATGCCGGCAGAAACAGGACGAGGCGCTGCGGCCTCTCACCTGTGCCATCATCGGGCCCTCGGGGGCTGGGGGAAGCTGCGGCACGCACGAGAACCCCCAGCCGTCTGCATCCGGCTGCCAGCCACCGGGACCGGCTGCCGCTTGCACTCTGCCCAATTCGTGCATGGGCTCCAGCTTAAGGCCGGAGAAAACGCGATGAGGTGCCGCCACCTCTAACCCGGTACAGCGCTGCAGACCTTTCCACTGAGCCCTCCTGCAACCAGGCAAGCCGGGGCAGGCCGGACACCACAGGCCGCCCACGCATGGCTCATGCCGGCAAAAACAGGACAAGGCGCTACGGCCTCTCACCTGTGCCATCATCGGGCCCTCGGGGGCTGGGGGAAGCTGCGGCACGCACGAGAACCCCCAGCCGTCTGCATCCGGCTGCCAGCCACCGGGACCGGCTGCCGCTCTGCCTGCTCCAGCTTAAGGCCAGAGTCAAAGGACGAGGTGCCGCCACCTCGCCCGCCCATCACCAGGCCCTCAGGAGGCGGCGGCGGCCGCGGCGGGCTGGATGCTCACGGGCAGCTGCCCTCGCATATACCAGCGCTCCACCTTTGCCATCATCGGGCCCTCCGGGGCCGGGGGAAAGCCGAGGCAGGCTCGGCTCCACCCGGTCTTCCAGCGTTCGAGTGCCGGTGGCCGCCGCCAGCCACCGGTCTATGCCCAGCGGAATCCACCTTTGCACCTCTCGCACCACTCGGGTCAACAGCCACCGCCAGCCTGCCAGACCCTCGCAGGCGCCCGGCTGGCTTACTTGGAAAACACCGGGAGAGACCAACCGGCCGAACAGACAGAAAACGAGCCGAACCACCAGGCAAAACCACCACCACAACGGCCGCCCAGCGCTCCACTTCGCCGGCTGAGCCGTAAGCCTTGCAGCCGCTCACTAGCGCTGCTCCGTGCACGAGTCACCACTACCTCCTATAGTACGGGAGATCACGTCCCCGCCCCCGGCCGGCTCCAAGAGTGCCGTCCCTGCCCACCGGGGAGACCCGCCAATGACACCGACTTTTACGATGACGTAACTGGAGGCAGCGAAAAACAGCGACCCCTTGGCCAGCTCCGAGAAAGTGGCGGGGCTATCAGGTCTACCTCCCCGCCCCCGAAATGCGGCTAAGTCCCGCCGGAGGCGGGTAGACCTGGCGGCCCTTTTCACCGGCCGCTGCGGCAGCGACACCCCGCGTCCTCCGGGCGCCGCCGGCGGCCGCGCCGGCCTCCGGAGCCGGGTAGACCTGGCGGCCGCCCTTGGAGCCGGGTAGACCTGGCGGCCCTTTTCACCGGCCGCTGCGGCAGCGACACCCCGCGTCCTCTGGGCGCCGCCGGCGGCCGCGCCGGCCTCCGGAGCCGGGTAGACCTGGTGGCCGCCCTTGGAGCCGGGTAGACCTGGCGGCCCTTTTCACCGGCCGCTGCGGCAGCGACACCCCGCGTCCTCCGGGCGCCGCCGGCGGCCGCGCCGGCCTCCGGAGCCGGGTAGACCTGGCGGCCGCCCGTGGAGCCTGGTAGACCTGGCAGCCGTTCGGTGCCCCTGGTGCGGGGGGGGGCGGGGGGGGCAGGTGCGCCTGATTTTGGTTCGTTTTTTTCGGTTTTTTTTTTTTTTTTTTCTTTCTTTTGAGATTTTAGCAAATCTGATTAAAAGGGCCACCCTCTCCCGGTTCTCCCGGACGGCATTTCTTTCCCCCTCCCCTTCCCGAGTTTGAACCACTTCTACACCAAGGGAGCATGTTTAAACGCACCGTCTGATGCAAGAGTTATTTCACCTTTATTGATTCCGGCAGGAAATATTAATACAATATTAACGACAACTGTAATGAAACCTGGAGTTTGTTCATTATATAAACTCATCCTGGAAGCGGCCAGAAGGGTGGTAATAGGGTATTGATAAGTAAATTAGTGGTATAGAAAAAGGGAGGGGGATTGTAATGGTTAAGGTACTAATATGTTGACTAAGCAATAATTCTTTAAACTAATTAAATAATGTGCTGTTAGAGTTGGTTGTGTAAGGCCCATTGTAACATAACAGGGATTGCTTTGTTAGAGTTGATGGTGTGAAACTTAGAAACATGCCTTGTGAGATAATTGTAGCTTTGAAATGCACACATGCAGACACAAGAGATAAGATAACCGAAGAAGAAACAAATGGGCTATTACAGCCTCAAGGATGAGAAAAACCAGCAGTTTATAACATAAGACAGACCACAGACTCCCCTGCTTCCCTAGACAGGGGAATCTTGGAATTTATAACCCCTAATAGATAAAGGTTAAGAATTTATAACTCATAAGTCATTGTTAACAAAAACCAACTAATTATCCGAAATAGCTATGTAAAAAAGATGTAATGAATATGTATGATGTACTGAAATAAATACCGGACGCATTAACTGTTTGGTGCGACAGGCCTTTGGAGCGAGACTCCTCCTGTTCGCCCAGCGCTGTTTGCTTAGCCATAGCCTACTAATAAATTACGGACTGGTTATCCTGATTGGCTTTTGGATTTCCCTTATTCGCGTTTATAACAATTTGGTGCCGTGACTCGGATACGGGTGAGTTTGGTGCAGGTCCCCACGAGAAGGGAGGCGCGCCCTATCTACGGATAGCCCTGTGTTGGTTACCCGTACCAACCCCCGTACCGACGAACTCTAAATTTCTGTGGCTAAGCAAAAAACCTGCAGCACCCCTTAAAGTTTCGTGCACGAAGACCAAGCGGAGACCCTGGACAGGGTAAGTATTTGCGTGGTTGTGGGTTCGAGTCCCACCGGGTACGCGGTGAGCCGCTTGGTTGGGGTGGGTGATCCTGAGGTGCGAGTGCTTGAGAGGTCTCGTAGAGGCCAAGCGAGTGTGGACCCTTAAGTAGTGCAGTTCTCGTAGCCCGTGAGGGAGCGAGTCACGAACAAGGGGAAGCGGAAGGAAAAAACCAGGTTGTGGGTTCGAGTCCCACCCGGTAACTGTGAATAAAGGCACCTCGGAAGATGGGCCAAAGGAAAAGTAGGCCTTCTGGACCCATGGGCGGGAAGGACCCGTCACCGGATATACCCCCAGATAGTCCGCTGGGGATGATGCTAACATTTTGGGATGATTCTCCTCGGAGGCAGGAGAAGTCCAAAACCAAAATGATACATTATTGTATGGAGGTGTGGGGAGGTCAACCCCTTACTAATCCATATATAGTGTGGCCGATTTTCGGTTCTTCCGAAGATTGGGTGTGTCAACAGTTAAATGCTTGGGTTAATGGAAAGAAACCCCCTGTGAGTTTGGAGGAAAGTGAATACGCGGCGTTGTGGATTCCCCAACTAGGGGAGGGTGCTTATTTGTATCCTTTGAAAGAAAAGAAGAAAAAGTCAGGGACGGAGGATCCCTCATGGCCCCCACCCTATGTACCTCAGCCTCCCGAAGCCCCGTTAGAAGCCCAATCTGTGCTTCGGGATGAACCCTGTGGAGGTCCTAAAACTCGGTCACGATCTCGCAGGGAGTTAAAGTCTGCATATAATCAGAAGGGGGGGACATCTCGGGAATGTGGTAGAGCCTTAGAAGGAGGAGGGGCCCCTATGTTAGTGGGGGGTCCCGGGTCAGACTCTGAAACGGAGGAGGAAAGATCCCAGGAGGCTGAGAATGATGTGGTTTCTCGGGGACTTGGTCGGCAGAAGTCTGCGAGGGGAGGTGGTTTGTTTCCTCTGAGAGAGATGTTGATCCCAGGAGCAGGTGGACAGGGAGCACCTGGGACTGGTTATGTCGCGGTCCCGTTAAATACGGGAGATGTGCGCGAGTTTAAAAAGGAGATGGGAAATTTGTTGGACGATCCTATAGGGGTTGCAGAGAGATTGGATCAATTTTTAGGACCCAATCTCTATACTTGGGAGGAGTTGCAATCAATTTTAGGTATTCTTTTTACGGCGGAGGAGAGGAATATGATTAGGGGTGCTGGAATGCGAGTCTGGGATCAGCAGCACCAAGCCGGTCCCGCGGCTGATCAAAAGTGGCCGTTGGCTAGACCTAACTGGAACAATCAGGACCCGGTTCATAGAGACAATATGTCAGATCTTAGGATGATAATAATTCAGGGGATTCGGGAGTCGGTACCTCGGGGGCAGAACATTAATAAGACATTTAATGAGCAGCAGAAAAAGGATGAGACACCAACAGAATGGCTTGAGAGGTTGCGAAAAAGTTTTCAGTTGTATTCGGGAGTGGATCCTGCCACTCCGGTCGGTCAGGCACTTCTAAAAACTCAGTTTGTGGCGAAGTCGTGGGTAGATATTCGGAAAAAGCTCGAGAAAATAGAAGATTGGCAGAATAGAGGTCTGGATGAACTTTTGAGGGAAGCTCAGAAAGCGTTTGTAAGAAGGGAAGAGGAAGTTGAAAGAAGGAAAGCGAGAATTTTGGTAGCTGCTGTTCGGGAAGGGCAGAGAGGAGTTGTGCAGAAGGCCGGACAGCAGAGGGGAGAGCGGGGTGATAAAAAAACCCCGAATAAGGGAAGAAAGAATATTGGAGAAATTGAGTGTTTCTATTGCGGAAAGAAAGGACATATGAAGCGGGACTGTAAAAAGCGAGAGCAGGATAAAAAGGCGTTCAGTGAGGATTAGAGGGGTCAGGGGCTCTATTTGCTGGGGACCCCAGGTAAATTAGAGCCCTTGATAACACTGAAAGTGGGTCCCCAGCAACAAAACGTGACTTTTCTGGTGGATACTGGAGCAGAGAGGTCGACCGTCCAATCTTTACCAGAAGGATGTAAAATATCTAAAGAAAGTGTTAGCGTGGTCGGAGCAAAGGGGGAACCGTTTAAGGTTCCGGTGATCAAAAACGTATTGGTGGAATCAGATTGTAAGTGCGGTATAGGGAATTTGCTGTTGGTGCCTGAGGCAGAATATAACTTGTTGGGAAGAGATTTGATCATAGAACTTGGGATAACCCTGGGAGTGGAGGAAAAAGAGTTGAGAGTGAAGTTGTGTCCGCTTACGGAGGTAGATGAAGGGTTAATAAATCCTGAGGTGTGGTATTCCCCCGATACAGTGGGGAAGTTAGACATTGAGCCTTTTGAAGTAGTAATCCGAAATCCGGAGGTGCCAGTAAAAATCAAACAATACCCAGTGTCTCGGGAAGGGAGAGAAGGTTTAAAACCTGAAATAGAAAGATTATTAAAGCAGGGGTTATTGGAGCCCTGCATGTCACCGTTTAACACGCCGATACTTCCAGTTAAAAAGCCAGATGGAACTTATCGGCTGGTGCACGATTTACGGGAAATTAATAAGAGAACTGTAAGTCGGTTCCCGGTGGTAGCAAATCCACATACTTTGCTGAGTCAAATTCCTCCCGATACTCAGTGGTACAGCATCATAGATTTTAAAGACGCATTCTGGACGTGTCCTCTAAAGGAGGAATGTAGGGATTATTTTGCGTTTGAATGGGAAGATCCAGATACTCACAGAAAACAACAACTTAGGTGGACGGTGCTTCCCCAAGGTTTTACTGAATCTCCTAATTTGTTTGGTCAGGCTTTGGAGCGAATACTCCAAGGTTATCAGTTGCAGGAAGGGGTGACCCTTGTACAATACGTAGATGATCTTTTGCTCGCTGGAAGAGATAGGGAAGCAGTTCAGCGGGAAAGTATTCGTCTATTGAATTTCCTCGGTCTTCAGGGGTTTAAGGTGTCTAAGGCTAAGCTGCAATTTGTGGAGGATGAAGTTAAATACCTCGGACACTGGTTAAATAACGGAACCAAGAAACTTGACCCTGACAGGGTTAATGGGATTCTGTCGCTAAAACCCCCTAGAAGTAAGAGGCAAGTGAGGCAGCTTCTCGGTTTGTTCGGATATTGTCGGCAGTGGATTGAAAATTACAGTGCAAAAGTAAAATTCTTGTATCATAAGTTAACACAAGACGGACTTCTTAAATGGAGCCCGGAGGATGATGCAAGATTAGAAGAACTCAAAACTGATCTAGTAAATGCTCCGGTTTTGAATTTGCCAGATGTACGGAGACCTTTTTATTTGTTTGTGGCTGTTGATGAGGGAACAGCGTACGGAGTTCTTACCCAGGAATGGGCAGGAAGGAGAAAGCCCGTAGGATATATATCGAAGCTGTTAGACCCGGTGGCGCGGGGGTGGCCAACGTGTTTGCAAGCAATAGTGGCGGTGGCATTATTAGTGGAAGAAACTAATAAAATAACATTTGGAGGGGAGCTTAAAGTCTTCACCCCTCACGATATCAGGGGAGTTTTACAACAAAAAGCAGAAAAATGGATTACAGATGCCAGACTCCTGAAGTACGAAGGAATATTAATTCATTCCCCTAAATTAGAAATTGAGTCCACAACAATACAAAACCCAGCTCAGTTTTTGTATGGGGTACCGGAGGAAAGATTAGAACATGACTGTTTAAAGAATATAGAAGAACAGACTAAGATTCGGCCGGATTTGGAGGAGGTGGAGTTGGAGACTGGAGAAAGGTTGTATGTAGATGGATCTTCTCGGGTAGTAGAAGGCAAAAGAAAATCTGGGTATGCGATAGTGGAAGGAGAGCATTATACAGTTAAGGAGTCAGGGCCATTGAGTGCTGCATGGTCTGCTCAAGCGTGTGAACTGTACGCTGTATTAAGGGCTTTGCAGTTGTTAAAAGGGAAAACGGGTACTATATATACTGACTCTAAATATGCTTTCGGAGTAGTGCATACTTTTGGGAAAATATGGGAAGAGCGAGGATTGTTGAATTCAAAGGGAAAGAATTTGATTCACAGAGAATTAATAATTCAAACATTGGAAGCATTACGGGGTCCTGAGCAGATAGCAGTAGTACATCTCAGGGGCCATCAAAAGGGTTTAACACCGCAGGTCCGGGGAAATAACATCGCGGACAGGGAAGCGAGAACAGCAGCTTTGCTAACTCTGAGGGAATCAGGGAATGAAACCAGGAAGGACAGAGAGGGTGAGAAAGAACGCGAGAGGTTAACACTCTCATTTACCGAAGCAGAAAAGAAAAAGCTTCAGCAGATGGGAGCTGAGGAAAAGGAAAATGACTGGGTGTTGCCCGATGGTCGGCGAGTAGTCCCTAAAGCATTAGCTTTTGAAATTATGAAAAGCATACACTCAAAGACTCACTGGGGAACTCAAGCTCTTATAGATCAGTTTGCAGTCAAATATGTGAGTATTGGGATCTACGATGTTGCGAAAGGAATTGTTCAGGGTTGTATAACCTGTCAGAAAATTAACAAGCGGCAAGCTCGTAAGAGGGTAATGGGCGGACGGGAATTAGCACAACGACCGTTTGCTAGAATACAAATAGACTTTACAGACCTTCCAAAGGTGGGAAGATATAAACATTTACTGGTAATGGTAGACCATTTAACCCATTATGTAGAGGCTTTTCCAACAACACGGGCAACAGCTAACAGTGTGGTAAAAGTGCTTCTAGAACACATTATACCCAGATATGGGAGAACTGAAGTTATTGATTCTGACAAGGGCCCCCACTTTGTATCTAAGATAGTGAGGGATGCCCTAGCTCCTTTTGGGACAAAGTGGGAGTACCATACCCCCTGGCACCCACAGAGTTCAGGGAGAGTAGAAAGGATGAATGGAGAAATTAAAAGGCAGCTAACTAAATTAATGATTGAAACTAAAATGTCCTGGCTTAAGTGTTTACCCTTAGCACTTTTAAATATACGGACCCAGCCAAGGACAGATATCGGGTTATCTCCTTTTGAAATGTTATACGGGATGCCATACGATATGGAATGCCCTGCAGATAATCCAATAATAAGCGAAGGGAATATTGAACCCTATATTACCCAATTAATGAAAAGAAGGAAAGAGCTGTGGAAAAAGGGAATGGTAGTACAGAGACCTCCACTGAATATGTCTATCCATTCTATTACACCTGGTGATAAGGTATTAATAAAATCATGGAAAGAGCAGTCCCTTACCCCTCGGTGGGAAGGACCTTTTCTTGTTTTACTCACTACAGATACAGCGATTCGAACAGCCGAGAGAGGATGGACCCATGCCTCGAGAGTTAAAGGACCTTTGTCAGAGGACGAGTGGGAATTGATAAGAGAGCCTGGATCGCTAAAGATGACAATAAAAAGAAAGAACAGGAAGACTCAATGAACTCTACCGAAGGACCTGTAAAAGTCCAGTTTGTATAATTGGTTTCAGGTACCCGCTGGAAAAATCCTACGAAAGACTAACTGTGCTCCGTGGCATAGTGGTAATTTACCTACACAAACTAGGGGTGCGGGAATATATATAAAATAACAGGGACACATACATGTCTTCCTCATTGCTGCGAAATCACTACTAAGGAACCAGGTGCTTCAAGAAGGCAATCTCGAGCTTTACCATGTATTAAACACCCTGATTCGGAACATGTGGGGTGGGTGGTATGTAAATGTGTAAGTTGTGATAAGAAGTGGTATTGTGTATCATTAGCCAGACATTTCCATCGCATGAATTGTGGGGGAGGATCCTCAACTAACCAAGAATGGGAAACTGAGGTAGAAATGTGTAAGTTGCTCTGTGGATGGGAATTGTTGGTGCCTATAATTTGAAAGATATATGAGTGGGATTGGGAATGGTCTGTAAAGCTGTGTGCAAAGCGATTCACTTGGAAGTGGGAAGACCGATCCATCCCCAAATAGAATAGAGAATCAAGGCATAAGGGACGGCTAAATCCACTCACTTTAACAAAAGAGAAAGGTGACCGTTGGGGTTAACAAACTCTCTCCATTTTCCTCAAGAAAAATCCCTCCCAGGTTGCCATGCCAGTATTCCCAGAGAACCCTAACGCGCCTGCTGCCAAGAAGATCCATTACCTCGCTGCTCTCTGCAAAAGAGTAGGCGAAGGAGGCAGAGGCATGCGTACAGAAGGTAAGGGGAATAAGGGAGACGTGAAAGACAGGAGGAAGGAGAGAAGGGGAATTGGAACCTATTGCAGATTTGCACCTTCCCAGAGGCTGTTGACAACTATCTGTTTGGGAATGGTATTGGTAATAGTGACATACTCCCATCCAGTATACTCCCACGGGCACCGACCATTTAAATGGACATTAATACAGCTGGAATCATCTAAGACAATCCAAACTAAAACTGTTCAGGGGGCTCCACAGTTTAATATAACCTACTGTGGAATTTTCAGACGTCAGAAGGATCCGTGTTACCCAACACAAGTATATCTGTGCCCTAGTTCAAATCCAGGGCGACCTCATTGCAACTATCCTGGATACTATTTTTGTGGACACTGGGGTTGTGAGACACTAGCGACAGCTTGGACACCACCTGTCCCCGATAAATATCTTAAAATAGAATGGGGACCCCCTAAATGCACATCTTATTATATGTATGGCAGAGGTGCAACATGGGGACGTAATACACCACGTACTGGACTTTGCAAATATTTCAACCTCAGTGTATTGAACCCGGAGGATCCCGGGTGGGTTCTGGGGCGAACATGGGGAATGATGTCATGGACCACGGGAAAGGTAATGGGTACATTAATACAAATCAAGAAAGAAATGGCTCCAAGTGAGGAATTATCTCCCGTGGGACCTAACACAATACTTACCGGGGAATTGGGAACAAAACAGATTAAAACAGAGTTAGTGGTAAATGAAACACAAGATATAGCAGATAATACCAACAGTCTGAATGGACAAAGAGATATTGAGCCTAACTCTCTTTGGAAGTTAATGGAAGTTAGCTACCAAGTATTAAATCAGACAAATCCAAATTTGACTGACCACTGTTGGTTATGTTTTGACACAAAACCGCCCTATTATGAAGCTATAGGAATTGGCAATAGTTTTAAGTTGATGAATGGGTCAAATCCACCACAATGTAACTGGGAGAATGGCACACAAGGCATATCCATGCAGCAGATTATGGGAAAAGGGAAATGTGTTGGGAGAATACCCATAGAGAAACAACATCTCTGTCTAAACCCTAATGGCCAAATACGAATTCAAAGGCCAGCCCAGTGGCTAATACCCACAAATAATGCTAAATGGGTATGCTCTAAAACTGGAATTACGTCTTGTATCTCCCTCGAATATTTACAGAGTACCAAAGAATTTTGTGTACAGATAATGATTGTTCCAAGGATAATATACCACTCAGAGAGCTATTCCTCTAAGTTAAAAGAGGCAATGAACCGCGTTTCACTTGAACATTATCTAGTAAAGAGAGAACCTATCACGGCCTTAACCCTAGCCACCCTTATGGTATTAGGAAGTGCAGGTGCAGGCACAGGAATAGCCTCTTTAGTAAAACAAAACCAAGACTTCACATCTTTAAGGGTAGCTGTGGACGAGGACCTTATGAGGATAGAGCAGTCTATAACAGCTCTGGAAACATCAATACGTTCACTCTCTGAAGTAGTCCTGCAGAATCGAAGGGGTTTGGATTTGCTGTTTCTCAAAGAAGGGGGATTATGTGCTGCTCTGAGAGAGGAGTGCTGTGTCTATGCGGATCATACTGGGGTGGTTAGAGATACAATGACAAAATTGAGAGAAGGACTGGAGAAACGACAACGGGAGAGAGAAAGCCGACAGAACTGGTATGAAGCAATGTTCAATTATTCTCCCTGGCTAACTACTTTGATTTCTACAATCGCAGGACCTTTACTATTGCTAGTATTGGGACTAACCTTTGGACCTTGTATTTTCAACAAACTGATTTCTATTGTGAAAGGACGCTTAGAGGCAGCCCACCTACTGTTCCTGAAAAGCAAGTGCGAACACCCTGAGGAAGGAGAAGAAATATCAACTTTTGCTAAAGCATCGGAAGTGTTAAAGAGATTCAATGAACAAAATATGGAATAAATAAGAGGGGGGAATTGTAATGAAACCTGGAGTTTGTTCATTATATAAACTCATCCTGGAAGCGGCCAGAAGGGTGGTAATAGGGTATTGATAAGTAAATTAGTGGTATAGAAAAAGGGAGGGGGATTGTAATGGTTAAGGTACTAATATGTTGACTAAGCAATAATTCTTTAAACTAATTAAATAATGTGCTGTTAGAGTTGGTTGTGTAAGGCCCATTGTAACATAACAGGGATTGCTTTGTTAGAGTTGATGGTGTGAAACTTAGAAACATGCCTTGTGAGATAATTGTAGCTTTGAAATGCACACATGCAGACACAAGAGATAAGATAACCGAAGAAGAAACAAATGGGCTATTACAGCCTCAAGGATGAGAAAAACCAGCAGTTTATAACATAAGACAGACCACAGACTCCCCTGCTTCCCTAGACAGGGGAATCTTGGAATTTATAACCCCTAATAGATAAAGGTTAAGAATTTATAACTCATAAGTCATTGTTAACAAAAACCAACTAATTATCCGAAATAGCTATGTAAAAAAGATGTAATGAATATGTATGATGTACTGAAATAAATACCAGACGCATTAACTGTTTGGTGCGACAGGCCTTTGGAGCGAGACTCCTCCTGTTCGCCCAGCGCTGTTTGCTTAGCCATAGCCTACTAATAAATTACGGACTGGTTATCCTGATTGGCTTTTGGATTTCCCTTATTCGCGTTTATAACAACAACCAGTTTTCAAAATAATTTTTGTTTCCTGACACACACACCCCCCCCCCCCCCCCCGTCGTTCTCATGCACGTGCACGCACCTATTCCGAGCCGGTGGCTGCCAGGCACTTGCCAGCTTCACCACACCAGCCAGCCCCTCTGCTCCGCTGCTGCCCCCCCCCCCCCCAATATTCTGTCGGCGGGGTCCGGGCAGAGGTGGCAGCCCCTGGCACAAACTGCCCAGCTCCCCGGCGCGAGTTCGCTGTTCACTGGGTGCCTTCAGGACTGGTAGCCCCTTGCCAGGTTCAGGTTCGGGTCCCGGCGCTGCTGGGTGCTCGCCGACTTTTGGTTTTGGTTTTTGCGGTCTTGGGCTTTTTTTGGGGGGTTGTTTTTAATTTTTCTCCCCCCCCCCCCGCCTGGTGTTTTTTTGGTGTTTTTTTGACGTTTTCCTTTTTTTAATAAAATAAATACTTTAAAATACATATCTGCGATCCTGCAGGCACTGCCACCCCCCCCCCCCCGGTGACACACGCGCGCTCAGAGGCGCGCGCGCACACACACACACACACACACAGAACGCGACGCAGGCACACACAGCTACACGCACCCCTGCACGGGTGTGCTCCCCCTCCCTCCCCGCGCTGCAGTCCCGGACCTGCAGGCCAGTAGGTGCAGCCCCCCCCCCCCTCCCCCGGCCCCACCCGATCGCAGACTTTCCGGCGCCCTGGAGACGGGGGGTTGGGGGGCGGGTGGCTGGGTGGGGTGGTCTGCAGCCCGGCAACAGGGCCCCCGGAAACTGTGGTGTTTCCCGCCACGGCAACGGTCTGCTGCTCAGTCGCGGCGGCAGCAGCGGCGGGGAAAGGAGGCTAGAAAAGAGGGGGGGCGAGAGCGGCTGGCGAGCAGGCGGGGAGCCTGGCGCAGAGGTAGGCTGGCGAGGGGGGACGGTGTGTCTTTTCGGAGAAGACTTCTGTTTGGATCGGTTGGAGTTTTTTTTTTTACTTCTGTCCCCCGTCCCCGTCCCCCCCCCCGGTCGTTTAGTTTTCCCCCCGCGGCGGGGGCGGGCAGGAGTGGAGCAGGGCGAGAGCGGCTGGCGAGCAGGCGGGGAGCCTGGCGCAGAGGCAGGCTGGCGAGGGGGGACGGTGTGTCTTTTCGGAGAAGGCTTCTGTTTGGATCGGTTGGAGTTTTATTTTTTTTACTTCTCTCCCCCGTCCCCGTCCCCGTCCCCGTCCCCCCCCCCGGTCGTTTAGTTTTCCCCCCGCGGCGGGGGCGGGCAGGAGTGGAGCAGGGCGAGAGCGGCTGGCGAGCAGGCGGGGAGCCTGGCGCAGAGGCAGGCTGGCGAGGGGGGACGGTGTGTCTTTTCGGAGAAGGCTTCTGTTTGGATCGGTTGGAGTTTTATTTTTTTTACTTCTCTCCCCCGTCCCCGTCCCCGTCCCCGTCCCCGTCCCACCCCCCCGGTCCTTTAGTTTTCCCCCCGCGGCGGGGGCGGGCGGGAGTGGAGCAGGGCGAGTGCGTGGCTGGCTGAGAAAGAAAGGCGGGAGCGGGGCCACGGGTGCGGCAGGATAGGGACTCGGCAGCTGGGGTTTAGAGACGGCAGGGCACCGGGGGGGCTCCCCTCTCCCGCCCGGGCACGGAGCCGGCAGGGACGCCGCAGGGTCCTAAAGTCTCCCGCCTTCCACCATCGGGGGCGGCAAGCCTGGTGGCGGAAGGGGGGAGCAGGGGCAGCCAGGCTCGGCGCGAACTGCGTGGCGGGAGGGCGGGGGGGCGGTGTGTGTGTGCGTGCAGCGGCGGGCCCGGGGTGACGGGGGTGGGGGGTGTCGGCCCGGGGCCCTGTTTCGGGCGGGGGGGGGCTGCGCGCGTGTGCGTTTTGAGCGCACGACTGTGAGCGGGGCAGCGGGTGGAGGGTTTGGGCTGGGGGGGGCCGGTTGCGGGGGGGGGGTGCGCACGTGTGTAGCCCCGTGCGAGTGGGTGCGGTGGCGGGCGGGAGGTGTTTGGGGCGGGGACTCGAATGGGGGGGGGGCAGTGCGTGCGTGCGCGTGCGTGTGTCTAAGGGCGGGTGAGCGGCTGCAGCAGCAGGCGGTGGGCGTTCGGGCCGGGGGCCTGTTTTGGCGGGGTGCGGGCGCGCACGCAGGTGGAAATGAGAAAGATTTGTAACGGTGTCGCTAACGCCGCTTTCTCTGTTACAGCCCGGGTGGTCGGCCGCTTCGACGTCCGGCCTGCGCCCGTGCCTGCCTACGGGCGATGCGCTCGGCTCCCGGTCGGACCCGTCCCTGGCAAAGCAGCAGCCGCGTGCCTCGGCCTGGGCAGAGACCTGGGGCTCCAGGGCCCCAGCCAGGGCTGCCGGAGAGGCGCGCCGCGCTTCCGACAGAGGGGCATCAGCGGCTCCGTCGCCGGCGGGATGCGTTCGAGCGGTGAGGAAGGTCCCAGCGGCCTTAGGCGGTGGCGGGGGGCGCGCTCCTTCGGCGACGGGAGCGGGGGGTAAACGGCCCCGGGGCGGGCCGGTCAGCCGGCACGGCGGCCACGCGAGCTCGTCGTCTCCGAGGATGCTCGGCTAAGTCGGCCTCGGCCACAGGGACCGCTTGTCAGGCAGCCGACTGGCTTTCTTCAGAGGCCTGCGAGACCGCCGTCCCTCGGAGGCCAATGAACAGTTAATGCGCGATAATGCAGGGGCCGGAGAACGCTAACGTTAACCAAGAGCGTCGCAAGGTCCTAAAGGAGTGCCGCAATCAAACTTTAGGAGTCGGTAATTTATAATACTGGTGACTACTAATCGAGTCATATTCAATCCGTGACGATCCGCTGGTAGGTACGTACGTACGTACGTACGTATTCCTTCTCCGGCTATTAACGAAGGGATGCACACCTAGCGTGCGTGAACGAATGAGTTTTGTTATTTAAGGAACTGCCAGAAAGCGTATTACCGCGTAGCGCTAAATCAGTCAGTAGGTGACGCTCCATAAACGATACAATCCAGCATTGCTCGTCAACTGTTAATAACTTCAATCGATGACGATTCATAGCGTATCGATTCTTCTGTATTCGTTTAGGAGCGGATCCCACGCCAATGGTGCCACGCGGTACCCGGACGGCCACCGACTCGTACAGAGACGAGAGAGCAGCGTCGGCGCCTCTTCCCGAAGAAGTCGTTACCGATAAAGTACACCGACTGCGGGTAACGCTTTGCTCTCACGTTTTTGACGCGTGCCTGCCTGCCTGCCTGCCTGCGTGCGCGGTAAAAGACAAGCTGTCAGACACAATAAATTTTAAGAAAGTGGAATCGCGGAGCGGTCTTAATACACTAATCAGGACCGGCCCGTAGCGCGGCCAGGGAGTGCAGGCCGACCCTGCAGCGTGGCCAGGTTTACCCGGAGACACAGGTAAGGAGGCCAGGACTACCCCGGAGCATCAGGTAGGGATACCGGGCTGACCCCCAGAGGGTCAGGTAGGGTGGCCGGGCCTACCCCGGAGCGCCTGTAGGGACCGCAGGTGTACCCCGGAGCACCGGTAGGGGTACCGGCACTACCCTGGAGGATGAGGTAGGGGCGCCAGGCCTACCCCGGAGCGTCGGGTAGGGATACCGGGCTGACCCCAGAGGGTCAGGTAGGGTGGCCGGGCCTACCCCGGAGCGCCTGTAGGGACAGCAGGTGTACCCCGGAGCACCGGTAGGGGTACCGGTACTACCCCGGAGGATGAGGTAGGGGCGCCAGGCCTACCCCGGAGCGTCGGGTAGGGACACCGGGCTGACCCCAGAGGGTCAGGTAGGGTGGCCGGGCCTACCCCGGAGCGCCTGTAGGGACAGCAGGTGTATCCCGGAGCACCGGTAGGGGTACGGGTACTACCCCGGAGGATGAGGTAGGGGCGTCAGGCCTACCCCGGAGCGCTGGGTAGGGACACCGGGCTGACCCCAGAGGGTCAGGTAGGGTGGCCGGGCCTACCCTGGAGGGTCAGGATGGGGGGCCGGGATCCATCGCCGCGTGCCCGTAGGGACAGCAGGTAGAACTCCGGCGCATCACAAAGGGTTCTGCCACGGGCCCAGAGTACTGGTGGGGGAACGGGTTCTATCCCGGAACGTCGCCTGGGGACACCGGGCGTAAGGCTGAGGGTCGGGTAGGAAGGCTGGGTCTAAACTCGCGCGCCCATAGGGACAGCAGTTTTTCCCCCGGCGTACCGGGCGGGGGTACCGGTACTACCCCGGAGTACCGGGTGGGGGTACCGGTACTGCCCCGGAGTACTGACGGGGGTACACGGGTACTACCCCGGGGTACCGGGCGGGGGTATACGGGTACTGCCCCGGAGTACCGGGTGGGGGTATACGGGTACTACCCCGGAGTACCGGGCGGGCTCACGGGTACTGCCCCGGAGTACCGGGCGGGGGTACCAGTACTACACCAGAGCGCTGGGAAGCAACGCCAGGCCTACCCCGGAGCATCAGGTAGGGATACCGGGCCTACCCTGGAGGGTCAGGATGGGGGGCCGGGATCTAACACCGCGCGCCCGTAGGGACAGCAGGCAGTACTCTGGCGCGTCACAAAGGGTTCCGCCACGGGCCCAGAGTACTGGCGGGGGAACGGGTTCTATCCCGGATCGTCGCCTAATGAGACCGGGCCTAAGGAGGAGGGTCGGGTAGGAAGGGTGGGTCTAAACCCGCGCGCCCGTAGGGACATCAGGTGTACCCCGGAGTACCCCGGAGTACTGGGCGGGGGCATACGGGGACTGCCCCGGAGTACCGGGCGGGGGTATGCGGGTACTGCCCCGGAGTACCGGGCGGGGGTATACGGGTACTACGAAGGAGTACAGGTGGGGGTTACGGGTAGTACCCCGGAGTACCGGGCGGGGGTATGCGGGTACTGCCCCGGAGTACCGGGCGGGGGTATACGGGTACTACCAAGGAGTACAGGTGGGGGTTACGGGTACTACCAAGGAGTACCGGGCGGGGGTACCGGTACTGCCCCGGAGTACCGGGCGGGGGCATAGGGGTGCTGCCCCGGAGTACCGGGCGGGGGTATGCGGGTGCTGCCCCGGAGTACCGGGCGGGGGTATGCGGGTACTGCCCCGGAGTACCGGGCGGGGGCATACGGGTACTGCCCCGGAGTACCGGGCGGGGGTATACGGGTACTACCAAGGAGTACAGGTGGGGGTTACGGGTACTACCCCTGGCTGCCGGGTGGGGGTAATGGTACTACCCCGGAGTGTCGGCATGGGACGCCAAGCTAAGTCTGGAGCATCAGGTAGGGATGCCAGGACTGCTCTGGACGGTCAGGTAAGGCGGCCAGGTCTAACCCTTGGGCCAGCAAGGGGAGGCCAGGTCTACCCCTTGGGCCACACTGGGTAGGCCAGGTCTACCCCTTGGGCCACACAGGGGAGGCCAGGTCTACCCCTTGGGCCGGCAAGGGGAGGCCAGGTCTACCCCTTGGGCCACACCGGGGAGGCCAGGTCTACCCCTTGGGCCACACAGGGGAGGCCAGGTCTACCCCTTGGGCCACACAGGGGAGGCCAGGTCTACCCCTTGGGCCACACAGGGGAGGCCAGGTCTACCCCTTGGGCCACACAGGGGAGGCCAGTTCTACCCCTTGGGCCACACAGGGGAGGTCAGGTCTACCCCTTGGGCCACGCAGGGGAGGCCAGGTCTACCCCTTGGGCCACACAGGGGAGGCCAGGTCTACCCATTGGGCCGGAAAGGGGAGGCCCGGTCTACCCCTTGGGCCACACAGGGGAGGCCAGGTCTACCCCTTGGGCCACACAGGGGAGGCCAGGTCTACCCCTTGGGCCACGCAGGGGAGGCCAGGTCTACCCCTTGGGCCACACAGGGGAGGCCAGGTCTACCCATTGGGCCGGAAAGGGGAGGCCAGGTCTACCCCTTGGGCCACACAGGGGAGGCCAGGTCTACCCCTTGGGCCACGCAGGGGAGGCCAGGTCTACCCCTTGGGCCACACAGGGGAGGCCAGGTCTACCCCTTGGGCCGGAAAGGGGAGGCCAGGTCTACCCCTTGGGCCACACAGGGGAGGCCAGGTCTACCCCTTGGGCCACACAGGGGAGGCCAGGTCTACCCATTGGGCCACACAGGGGAGGCCAGGTCTACCCCTTGGGCCACACAGGGGAGGCCAGGTGTACCCCTTGGGCCACACAGGGGAGGCCAGGTCTACCCATTGGGCCACACAGGGGAGGCCAGGTCTGCCCCTTGGGCCACACAGGGGAGGCCAGGTCTACCCCTTGGGCCACACAGGGGAGGCCAGGTCTACCCCTTGGGCCACACAGGGGAGGCCAGGTCTACCCCTTGGGCCACACAGGGGAGGCCAGGTCTACCCCTTGGGCCACACAGGGGAGGCCAGGTCTACCCCTTGGGCCACACAGGGGAGGCCAGGTCTACCCCTTGGGCCACACAGGGGAGGCCAGGTCTACCCCTTGGGCCGGAAAGGGGAGGCCAGGTCTACCCCTTGGGCCACACAGGGGAGGCCAGGTCTACCCCTTGGGCCACACAGGGGAGGCCAGGTCTACCCCTTGGGCCACACAGGGGAGGCCAGGTCTACCCCTTGGGCCACACAGGGGAGGCCAGGTCTACCCCTTGGGCCACACAGGGGAGGCCAGGTCTACCCCTTGGGCCACACAGGGGAGGCCAGGTCTACCCATTGGGCCACACAGGGGAGGCCAGGTCTACCCCTTGGGCCACACAGGGGAGGCCAGGTCTACCCCTTGGGCCACACAGGGGAGGCCAGGTCTACCCCTTGGGCCACACAGGGGAGGCCAGGTCTACCCCTTGGGCCACACAGGCGAGGCCAGGTCTACCCCTTGGGCCGGAAAGGGGAGGCCAGGTCTACCCCTTGGGCCACGCAGGGGAGGCCAGGTCTACCCCTTGGGCCACACAGGGGAGGCCAGGTCTACCCATTGGGCCGGAAAGGGGAGGCCCGGTCTACCCCTTGGGCCACACAGGGGAGGCCAGGTCTACCCCTTGGGCCACACAGGGGAGGCCAGGTCTACCCCTTGGGCCGGAAAGGGGAGGCCAGGTCTACCCCTTGGGCCACACAGGGGAGGCCAGGTCTACCCATTGGGCCGGAAAGGGGAGGCCAGGTCTACCCCTTGGGCCACACAGGGGAGGCCAGGTCTACCCCTTGGGCCACGCAGGGGAGGCCAGGTCTACCCCTTGGGCCACACAGGGGAGGCCAGGTCTACCCCTTGGGCCACACAGGGGAGGCCAGGTCTACCCCTTGGGCCGGAAAGGGGAGGCCAGGTCTACCCCTTGGGCCACACAGGGGAGGCCAGGTCTACCCATTGGGCCGGAAAGGGGAGGCCAGGTCTACCCCTTGGGCCACACAGGGGAGGCCAGGTCTACCCCTTGGGCCACGCAGGGGAGGCCAGGTCTACCCCTTGGGCCACACAGGGGAGGCCAGGTCTGCCCCTTGGGCCACACAGGGGAGGCCAGGTCTACCCCTTGGGCCACACAGGGGAGGCCAGGTCTACCCCTTGGGCCACACAGGGGAGGCCAGGTCTACCCCTTGGGCCACACAGGGGAGGCCAGGTCTACCCATTGGGCCGGAAAGGGGAGGCTAGGTCTACCCCTTGGGCCGCACAGGGGAGGCCAGGTCTACCCCTTGGGCCACGCAGGGGAGGCCAGGTCTACCCCTTGGGCCACGCAGGGGAGGCCAGGTCTACCCCTTGGGCCACACAGGGGAGGCCAGGTCTACCCCTTGGGCCACACAGGGGAGGCCAGGTCTACCCCTTGGGCCACACAGGGGAGGCCAGGTCTACCCCTTGGGCCACACAGGGGAGGCCAGGTCTACCCCTTGGGCCACACAGGGGAGGCCAGGTCTACCCCTTGGGCCACACAGGGGAGGCCAGGTCTACCCCTTGGGCCACACAGGGGAGGCCAGGTCTACCCCTTGGGCCACACAGGGGAGGCCAGGTCTACCCCTTGGGCCACACAGGGGAGGCCAGGTCTACCCCTTGGGCCACACAGGGGAGGCCAGGTCTACCCCTTGGGCCACACAGGGGAGGCCAGGTCTACCCCTTGGGCCACGCAGGGGAGGCCAGGTCTACCCCTTGGGCCACGCTAGGGAGGCCAGGTCTACCCCTTGGGCCACGCAGGGGAGGCCAGGTCTACCCCTTGGGCCACACAGGGGAGGCCAGGTCTACCCCTTGGGCCACGCAGGGGAGGCCAGGTCTACCCCTTGGGCCACACAGGGGAGGCCAGGTCTACCCCTTGGGCCACACAGGGGAGGCCAGGTCTACCCCTTGGGCCACGCAGGGGAGGCCAGGTCTACCCCTTGGGCCACACAGGGGAGGCCAGGTCTACCCCTTGGGCCACACAGGGGAGGCCAGGTCTACCCCTTGGGCCGGAAAGGGGAGGCCAGGTCTACCCCTTGGGCCACACAGGGGAGGCCAGGTCTACCCCTTGGGCCACACAGGGGAGGCCAGGTCTACCCCTTGGGCCACACAGGGGAGGCCAGGTCTACCCCTTGGGCCACACAGGGGAGGCCAGGTCTACCCCTTGGGCCACACAGGGGAGGCCAGGTCTACCCATTGGGCCACACCGGGGAGGCCAGGTCTACCCCTTGGGCCGGCAAGGGGAGGCCAGGTCTACCCCTTGGGCCGGAAAGGGGAGGCCAGGTCTACCCATTGGGCCACACAGGGGAGGCCAGGTCTACCCCTTGGGCCACACAGGGGAGGCCAGGTCTACCCCTTGGGCCACACAGGGGAGGCCAGGTCTACCCCTTGGGCCACACAGGGGAGGCCAGGTCTACCCCTTGGGCCACACAGGGGAGGCCAGGTCTACCCCTTGGGCCACACAGGGGAGGCCAGGTCTACCCCTTGGGCCACACAGGGGAGGCCAGGTCTACCCCTTGGGCCACACAGGGGAGGCCAGGTCTACCCCTTGGGCCGGAAAGGGGAGGCCAGGTCTACCCCTTGGGCCGGAAAGGGGAGGCCAGGTCTACCCCTTGGGCCACACAGGGGAGGCCAGGTCTACCCCTTGGGCCACACAGGGGAGGCCAGGTCTACCGCTTGGGCCGGAAAGGGGAGGCCAGGTCTACCCCTTGGGCCACGCAGGGGAGGTCAGGTCTACCCCTTGGGCCACACAGGGGAGGCCAGGTCTACCCCTTGGGCCACACAGGGGAGGCCAGGTCTACCCCTTGGGCCACACAGGGGAGGCCAGGTCTACCCATTGGGCCACACAGGGGAGGCCAGGTCTACCCCTTGGGCCACACAGGGGAGGCCAGGTCTACCCCTTGGGCCACACAGGGGAGGCCAGGTCTACCCCTTGGGCCACACAGGGGAGGCCAGGTCTACCCCTTGGGCCGGAAAGGGGAGGCCAGGTCTACCCCTTGGGCCGGAAAGGGGAGGCCAGGTCTACCCCTTGGGCCGGAAAGGGGAGGCCAGGTCTACCCCTTGGGCCACACAGGGGAGGCCAGGTCTACCCCTTGGGCCACACAGGGGAGGCCAGGTCTACCCCTTGGGCCACACAGGGGAGGCCAGGTCTACCCCTTGGGCCACACAGGGGAGGCCAGGTCTACCCCTTGGGCCACACAGGGGAGGCCAGGTCTACCCCTTGGGCCACGCAGGGGAGGCCAGGTCTACCCCTTTGGCCGGAAAGGGGAGGCCAGGTCTACCCCTTGGGCCACACAGGGGAGGCCAGGTCTACCCCTTGGGCCACACAGGGGAGGCCAGGTCTACCCCTTGGGCCACGCAGGGGAGGCCAGGTCTACCCCTTGGGCCACACAGGGGAGGCCAGGTCTACCCCTTGGGCCACGCAGGGGAGGCCAGGTCTACCCCTTGGGCCACACAGGGGAGGCCAGGTCTACCCCTTGGGCCACACAGGGGAGGCCAGGTCTACCCCTTTGGCCGGAAAGGGGAGGCCAGGTCTACCCCTTGGGCCACACAGGGGAGGCCAGGTCTACCCCTTGGGCCACACAGGGGAGGCCAGGTCTACCCCTTGGGCCACACAGGGGAGGCCAGGTCTACCCCTTGGGCCACACAGGGGAGGCCAGGTCTACCCCTTGGGCCACACAGGGGAGGCCAGGTCTACCCCTTGGGCCACACAGGGGAGGCCAGGTCTACCCCTTGGGCCACACAGGGGAGGCCAGGTCTACCCCTTGGGCCACACAGGGGAGGCCAGGTCTACCCCTTGGGCCACACAGGGGAGGCCAGGTCTACCCCTTGGGCCACACAGGGGAGGCCAGGTCTACCCCTTGGGCCACACAGGGGAGGCCAGGTCTACCCCTTGGGCCACACAGGGGAGGCCAGGTCTACCCCTTGGGCCACACAGGGGAGGCCAGGTCTACCCCTTGGGCCACACAGGGGAGGCCAGGTCTACCCCTTGGGCCACACAGGGGAGGCCAGGTCTACCCCTTGGGCCACACAGGGGAGGCCAGGTCTACCCCTTGGGCCACACAGGGGAGGCCAGGTCTACCCCTTGGGCCGGAAAGGGGAGGCCAGGTCTACCCCTTGGGCCACACAGGGGAGGCCAGGTCTACCCCTTGGGCCACACAGGGGAGGCCAGGTCTACCCCTTGGGCCACACAGGGGAGGCCAGGTCTACCCCTTGGGCCACACAGGGGAGGCCAGGTCTACCCCTTGGGCCACACAGGGGAGGCCAGGTCTACCCCTTGGGCCACACAGGGGAGGCCAGGTCTACCCCTTGGGCCACACAGGGGAGGCCAGGTCTACCCCTTGGGCCACACAGGGGAGGCCAGGTCTACCCCTTGGGCCGGAAAGGGGAGGCCAGGTCTACCCCTTGGGCCGGAAAGGGGAGGCCAGGTCTACCCCTTGGGCCACACAGGGGAGGCCAGGTCTACCCCTTGGGCCACACAGGGGAGGCCAGGTCTACCGCTTGGGCCGGAAAGGGGAGGCCAGGTCTACCCCTTGGGCCACGCAGGGGAGGTCAGGTCTACCCCTTGGGCCACACAGGGGAGGCCAGGTCTACCCCTTGGGCCACACAGGGGAGGCCAGGTCTACCCCTTGGGCCACACAGGGGAGGCCAGGTCTACCCATTGGGCCACACAGGGGAGGCCAGGTCTACCCCTTGGGCCACACAGGGGAGGCCAGGTCTACCCCTTGGGCCACACAGGGGAGGCCAGGTCTACCCCTTGGGCCACACAGGGGAGGCCAGGTCTACCCCTTGGGCCGGAAAGGGGAGGCCAGGTCTACCCCTTGGGCCGGAAAGGGGAGGCCAGGTCTACCCCTTGGGCCGGAAAGGGGAGGCCAGGTCTACCCCTTGGGCCACACAGGGGAGGCCAGGTCTACCCCTTGGGCCACACAGGGGAGGCCAGGTCTACCCCTTGGGCCACACAGGGGAGGCCAGGTCTACCCCTTGGGCCACACAGGGGAGGCCAGGTCTACCCCTTGGGCCACACAGGGGAGGCCAGGTCTACCCCTTGGGCCACGCAGGGGAGGCCAGGTCTACCCCTTTGGCCGGAAAGGGGAGGCCAGGTCTACCCCTTGGGCCACACAGGGGAGGCCAGGTCTACCCCTTGGGCCACACAGGGGAGGCCAGGTCTACCCCTTGGGCCACGCAGGGGAGGCCAGGTCTACCCCTTGGGCCACACAGGGGAGGCCAGGTCTACCCCTTGGGCCACGCAGGGGAGGCCAGGTCTACCCCTTGGGCCACACAGGGGAGGCCAGGTCTACCCCTTGGGCCACACAGGGGAGGCCAGGTCTACCCCTTTGGCCGGAAAGGGGAGGCCAGGTCTACCCCTTGGGCCACACAGGGGAGGCCAGGTCTACCCCTTGGGCCACACAGGGGAGGCCAGGTCTACCCCTTGGGCCACACAGGGGAGGCCAGGTCTACCCCTTGGGCCACACAGGGGAGGCCAGGTCTACCCCTTGGGCCACACAGGGGAGGCCAGGTCTACCCCTTGGGCCACACAGGGGAGGCCAGGTCTACCCCTTGGGCCACACAGGGGAGGCCAGGTCTACCCCTTGGGCCACACAGGGGAGGCCAGGTCTACCCCTTGGGCCACACAGGGGAGGCCAGGTCTACCCCTTGGGCCACACAGGGGAGGCCAGGTCTACCCCTTGGGCCACACAGGGGAGGCCAGGTCTACCCCTTGGGCCACACAGGGGAGGCCAGGTCTACCCCTTGGGCCACACAGGGGAGGCCAGGTCTACCCCTTGGGCCACACAGGGGAGGCCAGGTCTACCCCTTGGGCCACACAGGGGAGGCCAGGTCTACCCCTTGGGCCACACAGGGGAGGCCAGGTCTACCCCTTGGGCCACACAGGGGAGGCCAGGTCTACCCCTTGGGCCACACAGGGGAGGCCAGGTCTACCCCTTGGGCCACACAGGGGAGGCCAGGTCTACCCCTTGGGCCACACAGGGGAGGCCAGGTCTACCCCTTGGGCCACACAGGGGAGGCCAGGTCTACCCCTTGGGCCACACAGGGGAGGCCAGGTCTACCCCTTGGGCCACACAGGGGAGGCCAGGTCTACCCCTTGGGCCACACAGGGGAGGCCAGGTCTACCCCTTGGGCCACACAGGGGAGGCCAGGTCTACCCCTTGGGCCACACCGGGGAGGCCAGGTCTACCCCTTGGGCCACACAGGGGAGGCCAGGTCTACCCCTTGGGCCACACAGGGGAGGCCAGGTCTACCCCTTGGGCCACACAGGGGAGGCCAGGTCTACCCCTTGGGCCACACAGGGGAGGCCAGTTCTACCCCTTGGGCCACACAGGGGAGGTCAGGTCTACCCCTTGGGCCACGCAGGGGAGGCCAGGTCTACCCCTTGGGCCACACAGGGGAGGCCAGGTCTACCCATTGGGCCGGAAAGGGGAGGCCCGGTCTACCCCTTGGGCCACACAGGGGAGGCCAGGTCTACCCCTTGGGCCACACAGGGGAGGCCAGGTCTACCCCTTGGGCCACGCAGGGGAGGCCAGGTCTACCCCTTGGGCCACACAGGGGAGGCCAGGTCTACCCATTGGGCCGGAAAGGGGAGGCCAGGTCTACCCCTTGGGCCACACAGGGGAGGCCAGGTCTACCCCTTGGGCCACGCAGGGGAGGCCAGGTCTACCCCTTGGGCCACACAGGGGAGGCCAGGTCTACCCCTTGGGCCACACAGGGGAGGCCAGGTCTACCCCTTGGGCCACACAGGGGAGGCCAGGTCTACCCCTTGGGCCACACAGGGGAGGCCAGGTCTACCCATTGGGCCACACAGGGGAGGCCAGGTCTACCCCTTGGGCCACACAGGGGAGGCCAGGTCTACCCATTGGGCCACACAGGGGAGGCCAGGTCTGCCCCTTGGGCCACACAGGGGAGGCCAGGTCTACCCCTTGGGCCACACAGGGGAGGCCAGGTCTACCCCTTGGGCCACACAGGGGAGGCCAGGTCTACCCCTTGGGCCACACAGGGGAGGCCAGGTCTACCCCTTGGGCCACACAGGGGAGGCCAGGTCTACCCCTTGGGCCACACAGGGGAGGCCAGGTCTACCCCTTGGGCCACACAGGGGAGGCCAGGTCTACCCCTTGGGCCGGAAAGGGGAGGCCAGGTCTACCCCTTGGGCCACACAGGGGAGGCCAGGTCTACCCCTTGGGCTGGCAAGGGGAGGCCAGGTCTACCCCTTGGGCCACACCGGGGAGGCCAGTTCTACCCCTTGGGCGGGCAAGGGGAGGCCAGGTCTACCCCTTGGGCCACACAGGGGAGGCCAGGTCTACCCCTTGGGCCACGCAGGGGAGGCCAGGTCTACCCCTTGGGCCACACAGGGGAGGCCAGGTCTACCCCTTGGGCCACGCAGGGGAGGCCAGGTCTACCCCTTGGGCCACACAGGGGAGGCCAGGTCTACCCCTTGGGCCACACAGGGGAGGCCAGGTCTACCCCTTGGGCCACACAGGGGAGGCCAGGTCTACCCCTTGGGCCACGCAGGGGAGGCCAGGTCTACCCCTTGGGCCACGCTAGGGAGGCCAGGTCTACCCCTTGGGCCACACAGGGGAGGCCAGGTCTACCCCTTGGGCCACACAGGGGAGGCCAGGTCTACCCCTTGGGCCACGCAGGGGAGGCCAGGTCTACCCATTGGGCCGGAAAGGGGAGGCCAGGTCTACCCCTTGGGCCACACAGGGGAGGCCAGGTCTACCCCTTGGGCCACACAGGGGAGGCCAGGTCTACCCCTTGGGCCACGCAGGGGAGGCCAGGTCTACCCCTTGGGCCACACAGGGGAGGCCAGGTCTACCCCTTGGGCCACACAGGGGAGGCCAGGTCTACCCCTTGGGCCACGCAGGGGAGGCCAGGTCTACCCCTTGGGCCACACAGGGGAGGCCAGGTCTACCCCTTGGGCCACACAGGGGAGGCCAGGTCTACCCCTTGGGCCACACAGGGGAGGCCAGGTCTGCCCCTTGGGCCACGCAGGGGAGGCCAGGTCTACCCCTTGGGCCACACAGGGGAGGCCAGGTCTACCCATTGGGCCGGAAAGGGGAGGCCAGGTCTACCCCTTGGGCCACACAGGGGAGGCCAGGTCTACCCCTTGGGCCACACAGGGGAGGCCAGGTCTACCCATTGGGCCACACAGGGGAGGCCAGGTCTACCCCTTGGGCCACACAGGGGAGGCCAGGTCTACCCCTTGGGCCACACAGGGGAGGCCAGGTCTACCCCTTGGGCCACACAGGGGAGGCCAGGTCTACCCCTTGGGCCACACAGGGGAGGCCAGGTCTACCCCTTGGGCCACACAGGGGAGGCCAGGTCTACCCCTTGGGCCACACAGGGGAGGCCAGGTCTACCCATTGGGCCACACAGGGGAGGCCAGGTCTACCCCTTGGGCCACACAGGGGAGGCCAGGTCTACCCCTTGGGCCACACAGGGGAGGCCAGGTCTACTCCTTGGGCCACACAGGGGAGGCCAGGTCTACCCCTTGGGCCACACAGGGGAGGCCAGGTCTACCCCTTGGGCCACACAGGGGAGGCCAGGTCTACCCCTTGGGCCACACAGGGGAGGCCAGGTCTACCCCTTGGGCCACACAGGGGAGGCCAGGTCTACCCCTTGGGCCACGCAGGGGAGGCCAGGTCTACCCCTTGGGCCACACAGGGGAGGCCAGGTCTACCCCTTGGGCCACGCAGGGGAGGCCAGGTCTACCCCTTGGGCCACACAGGGGAGGCCAGGTCTACCCATTGGGCCACACAGGGGAGGCCAGGTCTACCCCTTGGGCCGGAAAGGGGAGGCCAGGTCTACCCCTTGGGCCACACAGGGGAGGCCAGGTCTACCCCTTGGGCCACACAGGGGAGGCCAGGTCTACCCCTTGGGCCACACAGGGGAGGCCAGGTCTGCCCCTTGGGCCACACAGGGGAGGCCAGGTCTACCCCTTGGGCCACACAGGGGAGGCCAGGTCTACCCCTTGGGCCACACAGGGGAGGCCAGGTCTACCCCTTGGGCCACACAGGGGAGGCCAGGTCTACCCATTGGGCCGGAAAGGGGAGGCCAGGTCTACCCCTTGGGCCGGAAAGGGGAGGCCAGGTCTACCCCTGGGCCACGCAGGGGAGGCCAGGTCTACCCCTTGGGCCACACAGGGGAGGCCAGGTCTACCCCTTGGGCCACACAGGGGAGGCCAGGTCTACCCCTTGGGCCACACAGGGGAGGCCAGGTCTACCCCTTGGGCCACGCAGGGGAGGCCAGGTCTACCCCTTGGGCCACACAGGGGAGGCCAGGTCTACCCCTTGGGCCACGCAGGGGAGGCCAGGTCTACCCCTTGGGCCACACAGGGGAGGCCAGGTCTACCCCTTGGGCCACGCAGGGGAGGCCAGGTCTACCCCTTGGGCCACACAGGGGAGGCCAGGTCTACCCCTTGGGCCACACAGGGGAGGCCAGGTCTACCCCTTGGGCCGGAAAGGGGAGGCCAGGTCTACCCCTTGGGCCACACAGGGGAGGCCAGGTCTACCCCTTGGGCCACACAGGGGAGGCCAGGTCTACCCCTTGGGCCACACAGGGGAGGCCAGGTCTACCCATTGGGCCACACAGGGGAGGCCAGGTCTGCCCCTTGGGCCACACAGGGGAGGCCAGGTCTGCCCCTTGGGCCACACAGGGGAGGCCAGGTCTACCCCTTGGGCCACACAGGGGAGGCCAGGTCTACCCCTTGGGCCACACAGGGGAGGCCAGGTCTACCCCTTGGGCCGGAAAGGGGAGGCCAGGTCTACCCCTTGGGCCACACAGGGGAGGCCAGGTCTACCCCTTGGGCCGGAAAGGGGAGGCCAGGTCTACCCCTTGGGCCACACAGGGGAGGCCAGGTCTACCCCTTGGGCCACACAGGGGAGGCCAGGTCTACCCCATGGGCCACACAGGGGAGGCCAGGTCTACCCCTTGGGCCACACAGGGGAGGCCAGGTCTACCCCTTGGGCCACGCAGGGGAGGCCAGGTCTACCCCTTGGGCCACGCAGGGGAGGCCAGGTCTACCCCTTGGGCCACGCAGGGGAGGCCAGGTCTACCCCTTGGGCCACACAGGGGAGGCCAGGTCTACCCCTTGGGCCACGCAGGGGAGGCCAGGTCTACCCCTTGGGCCACACAGGGGAGGCCAGGTCTACCCCTTGGGCCACACAGGGGAGGCCAGGTCTACCCCTTGGGCTGGCAAGGGGAGGCCAGGTCTACCCCTTGGGCCACACCGGGGAGGCCAGTTCTACCCCTTGGGCGGGCAAGGGGAGGCCAGGTCTACCCCTTGGGCCACACAGGGGAGGCCAGGTCTACCCCTTGGGCCACGCAGGGGAGGCCAGGTCTACCCCTTGGGCCACACAGGGGAGGCCAGGTCTACCCCTTGGGCCACACAGGGGAGGCCAGGTCTACCCCTTGGGCCACACAGGGGAGGCCAGGTCTACCCCTTGGGCCACACAGGGGAGGCCAGGTCTACCCCTTGGGCCACACAGGGGAGGCCAGGTCTACCCCTTGGGCCACGCAGGGGAGGCCAGGTCTACCCCTTGGGCCACGCTAGGGAGGCCAGGTCTACCCCTTGGGCCACGCAGGGGAGGCCAGGTCTACCCCTTGGGCCACACAGGGGAGGCCAGGTCTACCCCTTGGGCCACGCAGGGGAGGCCAGGTCTACCCCTTGGGCCACACAGGGGAGGCCAGGTCTACCCCTTGGGCCACACAGGGGAGGCCAGGTCTACCCCTTGGGCCACGCAGGGGAGGCCAGGTCTACCCCTTGGGCCACGCAGTGGAGGCCAGGTCTACCCCTTGGGCCACGCAGGGGAGGCCAGGTCTACCCCTTGGGCCACACAGGGGAGGCCAGGTCTACCCCTTGGGCCACACAGGGGAGGCCAGGTCTACCCCTTGGGCCACACAGGGGAGGCCAGGTCTACCCATTGGGCCGGAAAGGGGAGGCCAGGTCTACCCCTTGGGCCACACAGGGGAGGCCAGGTCTACCCCTTGGGCCACACAGGGGAGGCCAGGTCTACCCCTTGGGCCACGCAGGGGAGGCCAGGTCTACCCCTTGGGCCACACAGGGGAGGCCAGGTCTACCCCTTGGGCCACACAGGGGAGGCCAGGTCTACCCCTTGGGCCACGCAGGGGAGGCCAGGTCTACCCCTTGGGCCACACAGGGGAGGCCAGGTCTACCCCTTGGGCCACACAGGGGAGGCCAGGTCTACCCCTTGGGCCACACAGGGGAGGCCAGGTCTACCCCTTGGGCCACACAGGGGAGGCCAGGTCTGCCCCTTGGGCCACACAGGGGAGGCCAGGTCTACCCCTTGGGCCACACAGGGGAGGCCAGGTCTACCCATTGGGCCGGAAAGGGGAGGCCAGGTCTACCCCTTGGGCCACACAGGGGAGGCCAGGTCTACCCCTTGGGCCACACAGGGGAGGCCAGGTCTACCCATTGGGCCACACAGGGGAGGCCAGGTCTACCCCTTGGGCCACACAGGGGAGGCCAGGTCTACCCCTTGGGCCACACAGGGGAGGCCAGGTCTACCCCTTGGGCCACACAGGGGAGGCCAGGTCTACCCCTTGGGCCACACAGGGGAGGCCAGGTCTACCCCTTGGGCCACACAGGGGAGGCCAGGTCTACCCCTTGGGCCACACAGGGGAGGCCAGGTCTACCCATTGGGCCACACAGGGGAGGCCAGGTCTACCCCTTGGGCCACACAGGGGAGGCCAGGTCTACCCCTTGGGCCACACAGGGGAGGCCAGGTCTACTCCTTGGGCCACACAGGGGAGGCCAGGTCTACCCCTTGGGCCACACAGGGGAGGCCAGGTCTACCCCTTGGGCCGGAAAGGGGAGGCCAGGTCTACCCCTTGGGCCACACAGGGGAGGCCAGGTCTACCCCTTGGGCCACACAGGGGAGGCCAGGTCTACCCCTTGGGCCACACAGGGGAGGCCAGGTCTACCCCTTGGGCCACACAGGGGAGGCCAGGTCTACCCCTTGGGCCACGCAGGGGAGGCCAGGTCTACCCCTTGGGCCACACAGGGGAGGCCAGGTCTACCCCTTGGGCCACGCAGGGGAGGCCAGGTCTACCCCTTGGGCCACACAGGGGAGGCCAGGTCTACCCATTGGGCCACACAGGGGAGGCCAGGTCTACCCCTTGGGCCGGAAAGGGGAGGCCAGGTCTACCCCTTGGGCCACACAGGGGAGGCCAGGTCTACCCCTTGGGCCACACAGGGGAGGCCAGGTCTACCCCTTGGGCCGGAAAGGGGAGGCCAGGTCTACCCCTTGGGCCGGAAAGGGGAGGCCAGGTCTACCCCTTGGGCCACACAGGGGAGGCCAGGTCTACCCCTTGGGCCACACAGGGGAGGCCAGGTCTACCCCTTGGGCCACACAGGGGAGGCCAGGTCTACCCCTTGGGCCACACAGGGGAGGCCAGGTCTACCCCTTGGGCCACACAGGGGAGGCCAGGTCTACCCCTTGGGCCACACAGGGGAGGCCAGGTCTACCCCTTGGGCCACACAGGGGAGGCCAGGTCTACCCATTGGGCCACACAGGGGAGGCCAGGTCTACCCCTTGGGCCACACAGGGGAGGCCAGGTCTACCCCTTGGGCCACACAGGGGAGGCCAGGTCTACCCCTTGGGCCACACAGGGGAGGCCAGGTCTACCCCTTGGGCCACACAGGGGAGGCCAGGTCTACCCCTTGGGCCACACAGGGGAGGCCAGGTCTACCCCTTGGGCCACACAGGGGAGGCCAGGTCTACCCCTTGGGCCACACAGGGGAGGCCAGGTCTACCCCTTGGGCCACACAGGGGAGGCCAGGTCTACCCCTTGGGCCGGAAAGGGGAGGCCAGGTCTACCCCTTGGGCCGGAAAGGGGAGGCCAGGTCTACCCATTGGGCCACACAGGGGAGGCCAGGTCTACCCCTTGGGCCACACAGGGGAGGCCAGGTCTACCCCTTGGGCCACACAGGGGAGGCCAGGTCTACCCCTTGGGCCACACAGGGGAGGCCAGGTCTGCCCCTTGGGCCACACAGGGGAGGCCAGGTCTACCCCTTGGGCCACACAGGGGAGGCCAGGTCTACCCCTTGGGCCACACAGGGGAGGCCAGGTCTACCCCTTGGGCCACACAGGGGAGGCCAGGTCTACCCCTTGGGCCACACAGGGGAGGCCAGGTCTACCCCTTGGGCCACACAGGGGAGGCCAGGTCTACCCCTTGGGCCACACAGGGGAGGCCAGGTCTACCCCTTGGGCCACACAGGGGAGGCCAGGTCTACCCCTTGGGCCACGCAGGGGAGGCCAGGTCTACCCCTTGGGCCACGCAGGGGAGGCCAGGTCTACCCCTTGGGCCGGAAAGGGGAGGCCAGGTCTACCCCTTGGGCCGGAAAGGGGAGGCCTGGTCTACCCCTTGGGCCACACAGGGGAGGCCAGGTCTACCCCTTGGGCCACACAGGGGAGGCCAGGTCTACCCCTTGGGCCACACAGGGGAGGCCAGGTCTACCCCTTGGGCCACGCAGGGGAGGCCAGGTCTACCCCTTGGGCCACGCAGGGGAGGCCAGGTCTACCCCTTGGGCCACACAGGGGAGGCCAGGTCTACCCCTTGGGCCACGCAGGGGAGGCCAGGTCTACCCCTTGGGCCACGCAGGGGAGGCCAGGTCTACCCCTTGGGCCACGCAGGGGAGGCCAGGTCTACCCCTTGGGCCACGCAGGGGAGGCCAGGTCTACCCCTTGGGCCACGCAGGGGAGGCCAGGTCTACCCCTTGGGCCACACAGGGGAGGCCAGGTCTACCCCTTGGGCCACACAGGGGAGGCCAGGTCTACCCCTTGGGCCACGCAGGGGAGGCCAGGTCTACCCCTTGGGCCACGCAGGGGAGGCCAGGTCTACCCCTTGGGCCACACAGGGGAGGCCAGGTCTACCCCTTGGGCCACACAGGGGAGGCCAGGTCTACCCCTTGGGCCACACAGGGGAGGCCAGGTCTACCCCTTGGGCCACACAGGGGAGGCCAGGTCTACCCCTTGGGCCACACAGGGGAGGCCAGGTCTACCCCTTGGGCCACACAGGGGAGGCCAGGTCTACCCCTTGGGCCACACAGGGGAGGCCAGGTCTACCCCTTGGGCCACGCAGGGGAGGCCAGGTCTACCCCTTGGGCCACGCAGGGGAGGCCAGGTCTACCCCTTGGGCCACGCAGGGGAGGCCAGGTCTACCCCTTGGGCCACACAGGGGAGGCCAGGTCTACCCCTTGGGCCACACAGGGGAGGCCAGGTCTACCCCTTGGGCCACACAGGGGAGGCCAGGTCTACCCCTTGGGCCACACAGGGGAGGCCAGGTCTACCCCTTGGGCCACACAGGGGAGGCCAGGTCTACCCCTTGGGCCACACAGGGGAGGCCAGGTCTGCCCCTTGGGCCACACAGGGGAGGCCAGGTCTACCCCTTGGGCCACACAGGGGAGGCCAGGTCTACCCCTTGGGCCACACAGGGGGAGGCCAGGTCTACCCCTTGGGCCACACAGGGGAGGCCAGGTCTACCCATTGGGCCGGAAAGGGGAGGCCAGGTCTACCCCTTGGGCCGGAAAGGGGAGGCCAGGTCTACCCCTTGGGCCACGCAGGGGAGGCCAGGTCTACCCCTTGGGCCACACAGGGGAGGCCAGGTCTACCCCTTGGGCCACACAGGGGAGGCCAGGTCTACCCCTTGGGCCACACAGGGGAGGCCAGGTCTACCCCTTGGGCCACGCAGGGGAGGCCAGGTCTACCCCTTGGGCCACACAGGGGAGGCCAGGTCTACCCCTTGGGCCACGCAGGGGAGGCCAGGTCTACCCCTTGGGCCACACAGGGGAGGCCAGGTCTACCCCTTGGGCCACACAGGGGAGGCCAGGTCTACCCCTTGGGCCACACAGGGGAGGCCAGGTCTACCCCTTGGGCCACACAGGGGAGGCCAGGTCTACCCCTTGGGCCGGAAAGGGGAGGCCAGGTCTACCCCTTGGGCCACACAGGGGAGGCCAGGTCTACCCCTTGGGCCACACAGGGGAGGCCAGGTCTACCCCTTGGGCCACACAGGGGAGGCCAGGTCTACCCATTGGGCCACACAGGGGAGGCCAGGTCTGCCCCTTGGGCCACACAGGGGAGGCCAGGTCTGCCCCTTGGGCCACACAGGGGAGGCCAGGTCTACCCCTTGGGCCACACAGGGGAGGCCAGGTCTACCCCTTGGGCCACACAGGGGAGGCCAGGTCTACCCCTTGGGCCGGAAAGGGGAGGCCAGGTCTACCCCTTGGGCCACACAGGGGAGGCCAGGTCTACCCCTTGGGCCGGAAAGGGGAGGCCAGGTCTACCCCTTGGGCCACACAGGGGAGGCCAGGTCTACCCCTTGGGCCACACAGGGGAGGCCAGGTCTACCCCATGGGCCACACAGGGGAGGCCAGGTCTACCCCTTGGGCCACACAGGGGAGGCCAGGTCTACCCCTTGGGCCACGCAGGGGAGGCCAGGTCTACCCCTTGGGCCACGCAGGGGAGGCCAGGTCTACCCCTTGGGCCACGCAGGGGAGGCCAGGTCTACCCCTTGGGCCACACAGGGGAGGCCAGGTCTACCCCTTGGGCCACGCAGGGGAGGCCAGGTCTACCCCTTGGGCCACACAGGGGAGGCCAGGTCTACCCCTTGGGCCACACAGGGGAGGCCAGGTCTACCCCTTGGGCTGGCAAGGGGAGGCCAGGTCTACCCCTTGGGCCACACCGGGGAGGCCAGGTCTACCCCTTGGGCGGGCAAGGGGAGGCCAGGTCTACCCCTTGGGCCACACAGGGGAGGCCAGGTCTACCCCTTGGGCCACGCAGGGGAGGCCAGGTCTACCCCTTGGGCCACGCAGGGGAGGCCAGGTCTACCCCTTGGGCCATGCACGGGAGGCCAGGTCTACCCCTTGGGCCACACAGGGGAGGCCAGGTCTACCCCTTGGGCCACACAAGGGAGGCCAGGTCTACCCCTTGGGCCACACAGGGGAGGCCAGGTCTACCCCTTGGGCCACACAGGGGAGGCCAGGTCTACCCCTTGGGCCACACAAGGGAGGCCAGGTCTACCCCTTGGGCCACACAGGGGAGGCCAGGTCTACCCCTTGGGCCACACAGGGGAGGCCAGGTCTACCCCTTGGGCCACACAGGGGAGGCCAGGTCTACCCCTTGGGCCACACAGGGGAGGCCAGGTCTACCCCTTGGGCCACACAGGGGAGGCCAGGTCTACCCCTTGGGCCACGCAGGGGAGGCCAGGTCTACCCCTTGGGCCACACAGGTGAGGCCAGGTCTACCCCTTGGGCCACACAGGGGAGGCCAGGTCTACCCCTTGGGCCACACAGGGGAGGCCAGGTCTACCCCTTGGGCCACACAGGGGAGGCCAGGTCTACCCCTTGGGCCACACAGGGGAGGCCAGGTCTACCCCTTGGGCCACACAGGGGAGGCCAGGTCTACCCCTTGGGCCACACAGGGGAGGCCAGGTCTACCCCTTGGGCCACACAGGGGAGGCCAGGTCTACCCCTTGGGCCACACAGGGGAGGCCAGGTCTACCCCTTGGGCCACACAGGGGAGGCCAGGTCTACCCCTTGGGCCACACAGGGGAGGCCAGGTCTACCCCTTGGGCCACACAGGGGAGGCCAGGTCTACCCCTTGGGCCACACAGGGGAGGCCAGGTCTACCCATTGGGCCACACAGGGGAGGCCAGGTCTACCCCTTGGGCCACACAGGGGAGGCCAGGTCTGCCCCTTGGGCCACACAGGGGAGGCCAGGTCTGCCCCTTGGGCCACACAGGGGAGGCCAGGTCTGCCCCTTGGGCCACACAGGGGAGGCCAGGTCTACCCCTTGGGCCACACAGGGGAGGCCAGGTCTACCCATTGGGCCGGAAAGGGGAGGCCAGGTCTACCCCTTGGGCCACACAGGGGAGGCCAGGTCTACCCATTGGGCCACACAGGGGAGGCCAGGTCTACCCCTTGGGCCACACAGGGGAGGCCAGGTCTACCCCTTGGGCCACACAGGGGAGGCCAGGTCTACCCCTTGGGCCACACAGGGGAGGCCAGGTCTGCCCCTTGGGCCACACAGGGGAGGCCAGGTCTACCCCTTGGGCCACACAGGGGAGGCCAGGTCTACCCCTTGGGCCACACAAGGGAGGCCAGGTCTACCCCTTGGGCCACACAGGGGAGGCCAGGTCTACCCCTTGGGCCACACAGGGGAGGCCAGGTCTACCCCTTGGGCCACACAGGGGAGGCCAGGTCTACCCCTTGGGCCACACAGGGGAGGCCAGGTCTACCCCTTGGGCCACACAGGGGAGGCCAGGTCTACCCCTTGGGCCACGCAGGGGAGGCCAGGTCTACCCCTTGGGCCACACAGGTGAGGCCAGGTCTACCCCTTGGGCCACACAGGGGAGGCCAGGTCTACCCCTTGGGCCACACAGGGGAGGCCAGGTCTACCCCTTGGGCCACACAGGGGAGGCCAGGTCTACCCCTTGGGCCACACAGGGGAGGCCAGGTCTACCCCTTGGGCCACACAGGGGAGGCCAGGTCTGCCCCTTGGGCCACACAGGGGAGGCCAGGTCTACCCCTTGGGCCACACAGGGGAGGCCAGGTCTACCCCTTGGGCCACACAGGGGGAGGCCAGGTCTACCCCTTGGGCCACACAGGGGAGGCCAGGTCTACCCATTGGGCCGGAAAGGGGAGGCCAGGTCTACCCCTTGGGCCGGAAAGGGGAGGCCAGGTCTACCCCTTGGGCCACGCAGGGGAGGCCAGGTCTACCCCTTGGGCCACACAGGGGAGGCCAGGTCTACCCCTTGGGCCACACAGGGGAGGCCAGGTCTACCCCTTGGGCCACACAGGGGAGGCCAGGTCTACCCCTTGGGCCACGCAGGGGAGGCCAGGTCTACCCCTTGGGCCACACAGGGGAGGCCAGGTCTACCCCTTGGGCCACACAGGGGAGGCCAGGTCTACCCCTTGGGCCACACAGGGGAGGCCAGGTCTACCCCTTGGGCCACACAGGGGAGGCCAGGTCTACCCCTTGGGCCGGAAAGGGGAGGCCAGGTCTACCCCTTGGGCCACACAGGGGAGGCCAGGTCTACCCCTTGGGCCACACAGGGGAGGCCAGGTCTACCCCTTGGGCCACACAGGGGAGGCCAGGTCTACCCATTGGGCCACACAGGGGAGGCCAGGTCTGCCCCTTGGGCCACACAGGGGAGGCCAGGTCTACCCCTTGGGCCACACAGGGGAGGCCAGGTCTACCCCTTGGGCCACACAGGGGAGGCCAGGTCTACCCATTGGGCCACACAGGGGAGGCCAGGTCTACCCCTTGGGCCACACAGGGGAGGCCAGGTCTACCCCTTGGGCCACACAGGGGAGGCCAGGTCTACCCCTTGGGCCACACAGGGGAGGCCAGGTCTACCCCTTGGGCCACACAGGGGAGGCCAGGTCTACCCCTTGGGCCACACAGGGGAGGCCAGGTCTACCCCTTGGGCCACACAGGGGAGGCCAGGTCTACCCCTTGGGCCGGAAAGGGGAGGCCAGGTCTACCCCTTGGGCCACACAGGGGAGGCCAGGTCTACCCCTTGGGCCACACAGGGGAGGCCAGGTCTACCCCTTGGGCCACACAGGGGAGGCCAGGTCTGCCCCTTGGGCCACACAGGGGAGGCCAGGTCTACCCCTTGGGCCACACAGGGGAGGCCAGGTCTACCCCTTGGGCCACACAGGGGAGGCCAGGTCTACCCCTTGGGCCACACAGGGGAGGCCAGGTCTACCCATTGGGCCACACAGGGGAGGCCAGGTCTACCCCTTGGGCCACACAGGGGAGGCCAGGTCTACCCCTTGGGCCACACAGGGGAGGCCAGGTCTACCCCTTGGGCCACACAGGGGAGGCCAGGTCTGCCCCTTGGGCCACACAGGGGAGGCCAGGTCTACCCCTTGGGCCACACAGGGGAGGCCAGGTCTACCCATTGGGCCGGAAAGGGGAGGCCAGGTCTACCCCTTGGGCCACACAGGGGAGGCCAGGTCTACCCCTTGGGCCACGCAGGGGAGGCCAGGTCTACCCCTTGGGCCACGCAGGGGAGGCCAGGTCTACCCCTTGGGCCACACAGGGGAGGCCAGGTCTACCCCTTGGACCACACAAGGGAGGCCAGGTCTACCCCTTGGGCCACACAGGGGAGGCCAGGTCTACCCCTTGGGCCACACAGGGGAGGCCAGGTCTACCCCTTGGGCCACACAAGGGAGGCCAGGTCTACCCCTTGGGCCACACAGGGGAGGCCAGGTCTACCCCTTGGGCCACACAGGGGAGGCCAGGTCTACCCCTTGGGCCACACAGGGGAGGCCAGGTCTACCCCTTGGGCCACACAGGGGAGGCCAGGTCTACCCCTTGGGCCACACAGGGGAGGCCAGGTCTACCCCTTGGGCCACGCAGGGGAGGCCAGGTCTACCCCTTGGGCCACACAGGTGAGGCCAGGTCTACCCCTTGGGCCACACAGGGGAGGCCAGGTCTACCCCTTGGGCCACACAGGGGAGGCCAGGTCTACCCCTTGGGCCACACAGGGGAGGCCAGGTCTACCCCTTGGGCCACACAGGGGAGGCCAGGTCTACCCCTTGGGCCACACAGGGGAGGCCAGGTCTGCCCCTTGGGCCACACAGGGGAGGCCAGGTCTACCCCTTGGGCCACACAGGGGAGGCCAGGTCTACCCCTTGGGCCACACAGGGGGAGGCCAGGTCTACCCCTTGGGCCACACAGGGGAGGCCAGGTCTACCCCTTGGGCCACACAGGGGAGGCCAGGTCTACCCATTGGGCCGGAAAGGGGAGGCCAGGTCTACCCCTTGGGCCACGCAGGGGAGGCCAGGTCTACCCCTTGGGCCACACAGGGGAGGCCAGGTCTACCCCTTGGGCCACACAGGGGAGGCCAGGTCTACCCCTTGGGCCACACAGGGGAGGCCAGGTCTACCCCTTGGGCCACGCAGGGGAGGCCAGGTCTACCCCTTGGGCCACACAGGGGAGGCCAGGTCTACCCCTTGGGCCACACAGGGGAGGCCAGGTCTACCCCTTGGGCCACACAGGGGAGGCCAGGTCTACCCCTTGGGCCACACAGGGGAGGCCAGGTCTACCCCTTGGGCCACACAGGGGAGGCCAGGTCTACCCCTTGGGCCACACAGGGGAGGCCAGGTCTACCCATTGGGCCACACAGGGGAGGCCAGGTCTACCCCTTGGGCCACACAGGGGAGGCCAGGTCTACCCCTTGGGCCACACAGGGGAGGCCAGGTCTACCCCTTGGGCCACACAGGGGAGGCCAGGTCTACCCCTTGGGCCACACAGGGGAGGCCAGGTCTACCCCTTGGGCCACACAGGGGAGGCCAGGTCTACCCCTTGGGCCGGAAAGGGGAGGCCAGGTCTACCCCTTGGGCCGGAAAGGGGAGGCCAGGTCTACCCCTTGGGCCACACAGGGGAGGCCAGGTCTACCCCTTGGGCCACACAGGGGAGGCCAGGTCTACCCCTTGGGCCACACAGGGGAGGCCAGGTCTGCCCCTTGGGCCACACAGGGGAGGCCAGGTCTACCCCTTGGGCCACACAGGGGAGGCCAGGTCTACCCCTTGGGCCACACAGGGGAGGCCAGGTCTACCCCTTGGGCCACACAGGGGAGGCCAGGTCTACCCCTTGGGCCACACAGGGGAGGCCAGGTCTACCCCTTGGGCCACACAGGGGAGGCCAGGTCTACCCCTTGGGCCGGAAAGGGGAGGCCAGGTCTACCCCTTGGGCCACACAGGGGAGGCCAGGTCTACCCCTTGGGCCACACAGGGGAGGCCAGGTCTACCCCTTGGGCCACACAGGGGAGGCCAGGTCTACCCATTGGGCCACACAGGGGAGGCCAGGTCTGCCCCTTGGGCCACACAGGGGAGGCCAGGTCTGCCCCTTGGGCCACACAGGGGAGGCCAGGTCTACCCCTTGGGCCACACAGGGGAGGCCAGGTCTACCCCTTGGGCCACACAGGGGAGGCCAGGTCTACCCCTTGGGCCGGAAAGGGGAGGCCAGGTCTACCCCTTGGGCCACACAGGGGAGGCCAGGTCTACCCCTTTGGCCGGAAAGGGGAGGCCAGGTCTACCCCTTGGGCCACACAGGGGAGGCCAGGTCTACCCCTTGGGCCACACAGGGGAGGCCAGGTCTACCCCATGGGCCACACAGGGGAGGCCAGGTCTACCCCTTGGGCCACACAGGGGAGGCCAGGTCTACCCCTTGGGCCACGCAGGGGAGGCCAGGTCTACCCCTTGGGCCACGCAGGGGAGGCCAGGTCTACCCCTTGGGCCACGCAGGGGAGGCCAGGTCTACCCCTTGGGCCACACAGGGGAGGCCAGGTCTACCCCTTGGGCCACGCAGGGGAGGCCAGGTCTACCCCTTGGGCCACACAGGGGAGGCCAGGTCTACCCCTTGGGCCACACAGGGGAGGCCAGGTCTACCCCTTGGGCTGGCAAGGGGAGGCCAGGTCTACCCCTTGGGCCACACCGGGGAGGCCAGGTCTACCCCTTGGGCGGGCAAGGGGAGGCCAGGTCTACCCCTTGGGCCACACAGGGGAGGCCAGGTCTACCCCTTGGGCCACGCAGGGGAGGCCAGGTCTACCCCTTGGGCCACGCAGGGGAGGCCAGGTCTACCCCTTGGGCCATGCACGGGAGGCCAGGTCTACCCCTTGGGCCACACAGGGGAGGCCAGGTCTACCCCTTGGGCCACACAAGGGAGGCCAGGTCTACCCCTTGGGCCACACAGGGGAGGCCAGGTCTACCCCTTGGGCCACGCAGGGGAGGCCAGGTCTACCCCTTGGGCCACACAAGGGAGGCCAGGTCTACCCCTTGGGCCACACAGGGGAGGCCAGGTCTACCCCTTGGGCCACACAGGGGAGGCCAGGTCTACCCCTTGGGCCACACAGGGGAGGCCAGGTCTACCCCTTGGGCCACACAGGGGAGGCCAGGTCTACCCCTTGGGCCACACAGGGGAGGCCAGGTCTACCCCTTGGGCCACGCAGGGGAGGCCAGGTCTACCCCTTGGGCCACACAGGTGAGGCCAGGTCTACCCCTTGGGCCACACAGGGGAGGCCAGGTCTACCCCTTGGGCCACACAGGGGAGGCCAGGTCTACCCCTTGGGCCACACAGGGGAGGCCAGGTCTACCCCTTGGGCCACACAGGGGAGGCCAGGTCTACCCCTTGGGCCACACAGGGGAGGCCAGGTCTACCCCTTGGGCCACACAGGGGAGGCCAGGTCTACCCCTTGGGCCACACAGGGGAGGCCAGGTCTACCCCTTGGGCCACACAGGGGAGGCCAGGTCTACCCCTTGGGCCACACAGGGGAGGCCAGGTCTACCCCTTGGGCCACACAGGGGAGGCCAGGTCTACCCCTTGGGCCACACAGGGGAGGCCAGGTCTACCCCTTGGGCCACACAGGGGAGGCCAGGTCTACCCCTTGGGCCACACAGGGGAGGCCAGGTCTACCCCTTGGGCCACACAGGGGAGGCCAGGTCTGCCCCTTGGGCCACACAGGGGAGGCCAGGTCTGCCCCTTGGGCCACACAGGGGAGGCCAGGTCTGCCCCTTGGGCCACACAGGGGAGGCCAGGTCTACCCCTTGGGCCACACAGGGGAGGCCAGGTCTACCCATTGGGCCGGAAAGGGGAGGCCAGGTCTACCCCTTGGGCCACACAGGGGAGGCCAGGTCTACCCCTTGGGCCACACAGGGGAGGCCAGGTCTACCCCTTGGGCCACACAGGGGAGGCCAGGTCTACCCCTTGGGCCGGAAAGGGGAGGCCAGGTCTACCCCTTGGGCCACACAGGGGAGGCCAGGTCTACCCCTTGGGCCACACAGGGGAGGCCAGGTCTACCCCTTGGGCCACACAGGGGAGGCCAGGTCTGCCCCTTGGGCCACACAGGGGAGGCCAGGTCTACCCCTTGGGCCACACAGGGGAGGCCAGGTCTACCCCTTGGGCCACACAGGGGAGGCCAGGTCTACCCCTTGGGCCACACAGGGGAGGCCAGGTCTACCCATTGGGCCACACAGGGGAGGCCAGGTCTACCCCTTGGGCCACACAGGGGAGGCCAGGTCTACCCCTTGGGCCACACAGGGGAGGCCAGGTCTACCCCTTGGGCCACACAGGGGAGGCCAGGTCTGCCCCTTGGGCCACACAGGGGAGGCCAGGTCTACCCCTTGGGCCACACAGGGGAGGCCAGGTCTACCCATTGGGCCGGAAAGGGGAGGCCAGGTCTACCCCTTGGGCCACACAGGGGAGGCCAGGTCTACCCCTTGGGCCACGCAGGGGAGGCCAGGTCTACCCCTTGGGCCACGCAGGGGAGGCCAGGTCTACCCCTTGGGCCACACAGGGGAGGCCAGGTCTACCCCTTGGGCCACACAGGGGAGGCCAGGTCTACCCCTTGGGCCACACAGGGGAGGCCAGGTCTACCCATTGGGCCACACAGGGGAGGCCAGGTCTACCCCTTGGGCCACACAGGGGAGGCCAGGTCTACCCCTTGGGCCACACAGGGGAGGCCAGGTCTACCCCTTGGGCCACACAGGGGAGGCCAGGTCTACCCCTTGGGCCACACAGGGGAGGCCAGGTCTACCCCTTGGGCCACACAGGGGAGGCCAGGTCTACCCATTGGGCCGGAAAGGGGAGGCCAGGTCTACCCCTTGGGCCACACAGGGGAGGCCAGGTCTACCCCTTGGGCCACACAGGGGAGGCCAGGTCTACCCCTTGGGCCACACAGGGGAGGCCAGGTCTACCCCTTGGGCCACACAGGGGAGGCCAGGTCTACCCCTTGGGCCACGCAGGGGAGGCCAGGTCTACCCCTTGGGCCACACAGGGGAGGCCAGGTCTACCCCTTGGGCCACACAGGGGAGGCCAGGTCTACCCCTTGGGCCACACAGGGGAGGCCAGGTCTACCCCTTGGGCCACACAGGGGAGGCCAGGTCTACCCCTTGGGCCACACAGGGGAGGCCAGGTCTACCCCTTGGGCCACACAGGGGAGGCCAGGTCTACCCCTTGGGCCGGAAAGGGGAGGCCAGGTCTACCCCTTGGGCCGGAAAGGGGAGGCCAGGTCTACCCCTTGGGCCGGAAAGGGGAGGCCAGGTCTACCCCTTGGGCCACACAGGGGAGGCCAGGTCTACCCCTTGGGCCACACAGGGGAGGCCAGGTCTACCCCTTGGGCCACGCAGGGGAGGCCAGGTCTACCCCTTGGGCCACACAGGGGAGGCCAGGTCTACCCCTTGGGCCACACAGGGGAGGCCAGGTCTACCCCTTGGGCCACACAGGGGAGGCCAGGTCTACCCCTTGGGCCACGCAGGGGAGGCCAGGTCTACCCCTTGGGCCACGCAGGGGAGGCCAGGTCTACCCCTTGGGCCACGCAGGGGAGGCCAGGTCTACCCCTTGGGCCACGCAGGGGAGGCCAGGTCTACCCCTTGGGCCACGCAGGGGAGGCCAGGTCTACCCCTTGGGCCACGCAGGGGAGGCCAGGTCTACCCCTTGGGCCACACAAGGGAGGCCAGGTCTACCCCTTGGGCCACACAGGGGAGGCCAGGTCTACCCCTTGGGCCACGCAGGGGAGGCCAGGTCTACCCCTTGGGCCACGCAGGGGAGGCCAGGTCTACCCCTTGGGCCACGCAGGGGAGGCCAGGTCTACCCCTTGGGCCACGCAGGGGAGGCCAGGTCTACCCCTTGGGCCACACAGGGGAGGCCAGGTCTACCCCTTGGGCCACACAGGGGAGGCCAGGTCTACCCATTGGGCCACACAGGGGAGGCCAGGTCTACCCCTTGGGCCACACAGGGGAGGCCAGGTCTACCCCTTGGGCCACACAGGGGAGGCCAGGTCTACCCCTTGGGCCACACAGCGGAGGCCAGGTCTACCCCTTGGGCCACGCAGGGGAGGCCAGGTCTACCCCTTGGGCCACACAGGGGAGGCCAGGTCTACCCCTTGGGCCACACAGGGGAGGCCAGGTCTACCCCTTGGGCCACACAAGGGAGGCCAGGTCTACCCCTTGGGCCGGAAAGGGGAGGCCAGGTCTGCCCCTTGGGCCACACAGGGGAGGCCAGGTCTACCCCTTGGGCCACACAGGGGAGGCCAGGTCTACCCCTTGGGCCACACAGGGGAGGCCAGGTCTACCCATTGGGCCACACAGGGGAGGCCAGGTCTACCCCTTGGGCCACACAGGGGAGGCCAGGTCTACCCCTTGGGCCACACAGGGGAGGCCAGGTCTACCCCTTGGGCCACACAGGGGAGGCCAGGTCTACCCCTTGGGCCACACAGGGGAGGCCAGGTCTACCCCTTGGGCCACACAGGGGAGGCCAGGTCTACCCCTTGGGCCACACAGGGGAGGCCAGGTCTACCCCTTGGGCCGGAAAGGGGAGGCCAGGTCTACCCCTTGGGCCACACAGGGGAGGCCAGGTCTACCCCTTGGGCCACACAGGGGAGGCCAGGTCTACCCCTTGGGCCACACAGGGGAGGCCAGGTCTGCCCCTTGGGCCACACAGGGGAGGCCAGGTCTACCCCTTGGGCCACACAGGGGAGGCCAGGTCTACCCCTTGGGCCACACAGGGGAGGCCAGGTCTACCCCTTGGGCCACACAGGGGAGGCCAGGTCTACCCATTGGGCCACACAGGGGAGGCCAGGTCTACCCCTTGGGCCACACAGGGGAGGCCAGGTCTACCCCTTGGGCCACACAGGGGAGGCCAGGTCTACCCCTTGGGCCACACAGGGGAGGCCAGGTCTGCCCCTTGGGCCACACAGGGGAGGCCAGGTCTACCCCTTGGGCCACACAGGGGAGGCCAGGTCTACCCATTGGGCCGGAAAGGGGAGGCCAGGTCTACCCCTTGGGCCACACAGGGGAGGCCAGGTCTACCCCTTGGGCCACGCAGGGGAGGCCAGGTCTACCCCTTGGGCCACGCAGGGGAGGCCAGGTCTACCCCTTGGGCCACACAGGGGAGGCCAGGTCTACCCCTTGGACCACACAAGGGAGGCCAGGTCTACCCCTTGGGCCACACAGGGGAGGCCAGGTCTACCCCTTGGGCCACACAGGGGAGGCCAGGTCTACCCCTTGGGCCACACAAGGGAGGCCAGGTCTACCCCTTGGGCCACACAGGGGAGGCCAGGTCTACCCCTTGGGCCACACAGGGGAGGCCAGGTCTACCCCTTGGGCCACACAGGGGAGGCCAGGTCTACCCCTTGGGCCACACAGGGGAGGCCAGGTCTACCCCTTGGGCCACACAGGGGAGGCCAGGTCTACCCCTTGGGCCACGCAGGGGAGGCCAGGTCTACCCCTTGGGCCACACAGGTGAGGCCAGGTCTACCCCTTGGGCCACACAGGGGAGGCCAGGTCTACCCCTTGGGCCACACAGGGGAGGCCAGGTCTACCCCTTGGGCCACACAGGGGAGGCCAGGTCTACCCCTTGGGCCACACAGGGGAGGCCAGGTCTACCCCTTGGGCCACACAGGGGAGGCCAGGTCTACCCCTTGGGCCACACAGGGGAGGCCAGGTCTACCCCTTGGGCCACACAGGGGAGGCCAGGTCTACCCCTTGGGCCACACAGGGGAGGCCAGGTCTGCCCCTTGGGCCACACAGGGGAGGCCAGGTCTACCCCTTGGGCCACACAGGGGAGGCCAGGTCTACCCCTTGGGCCACACAGGGGGAGGCCAGGTCTACCCCTTGGGCCACACAGGGGAGGCCAGGTCTACCCATTGGGCCGGAAAGGGGAGGCCAGGTCTACCCCTTGGGCCGGAAAGGGGAGGCCAGGTCTACCCCTTGGGCCACGCAGGGGAGGCCAGGTCTACCCCTTGGGCCACACAGGGGAGGCCAGGTCTACCCCTTGGGCCACACAGGGGAGGCCAGGTCTACCCCTTGGGCCACACAGGGGAGGCCAGGTCTACCCCTTGGGCCACGCAGGGGAGGCCAGGTCTACCCCTTGGGCCACACAGGGGAGGCCAGGTCTACCCCTTGGGCCACGCAGGGGAGGCCAGGTCTACCCCTTGGGCCACACAGGGGAGGCCAGGTCTACCCCTTGGGCCACACAGGGGAGGCCAGGTCTACCCCTTGGGCCACACAGGGGAGGCCAGGTCTACCCCTTGGGCCACACAGGGGAGGCCAGGTCTACCCCTTGGGCCGGAAAGGGGAGGCCAGGTCTACCCCTTGGGCCACACAGGGGAGGCCAGGTCTACCCCTTGGGCCACACAGGGGAGGCCAGGTCTACCCCTTGGGCCACACAGGGGAGGCCAGGTCTACCCATTGGGCCACACAGGGGAGGCCAGGTCTGCCCCTTGGGCCACACAGGGGAGGCCAGGTCTGCCCCTTGGGCCACACAGGGGAGGCCAGGTCTACCCCTTGGGCCACACAGGGGAGGCCAGGTCTACCCCTTGGGCCACACAGGGGAGGCCAGGTCTACCCCTTGGGCTGGAAAGGGGAGGCCAGGTCTACCCCTTGGGCCACACAGGGGAGGCCAGGTCTACCCCTTGGGCCGGAAAGGGGAGGCCAGGTCTACCCCTTGGGCCACACAGGGGAGGCCAGGTCTACCCCTTGGGCCACACAGGGGAGGCCAGGTCTACCCCTTGGGCCACACAGGGGAGGCCAGGTCTACCCCTTGGGCCACACAGGGGAGGCCAGGTCTGCCCCTTGGGCCACACAGGGGAGGCCAGGTCTACCCCTTGGGCCACACAGGGGAGGCCAGGTCTACCCATTGGGCTGGAAAGGGGAGGCCAGGTCTACCCCTTGGGCCACACAGGGGAGGCCAGGTCTACCCCTTGGGCCACGCAGGGGAGGCCAGGTCTACCCCTTGGGCCACGCAGGGGAGGCCAGGTCTACCCCTTGGGCCACACAGGGGAGGCCAGGTCTACCCCTTGGACCACACAAGGGAGGCCAGGTCTACCCCTTGGGCCACACAGGGGAGGCCAGGTCTACCCCTTGGGCCACACAGGGGAGGCCAGGTCTACCCCTTGGGCCACACAAGGGAGGCCAGGTCTACCCCTTGGGCCACACAGGGGAGGCCAGGTCTACCCCTTGGGCCACACAGGGGAGGCCAGGTCTACCCCTTGGGCCACACAGGGGAGGCCAGGTCTACCCCTTGGGCCACACAGGGGAGGCCAGGTCTACCCCTTGGGCCACACAGGGGAGGCCAGGTCTACCCCTTGGGCCACGCAGGGGAGGCCAGGTCTACCCCTTGGGCCACACAGGTGAGGCCAGGTCTACCCCTTGGGCCACACAGGGGAGGCCAGGTCTACCCCTTGGGCCACACAGGGGAGGCCAGGTCTACCCCTTGGGCCACACAGGGGAGGCCAGGTCTACCCCTTGGGCCACACAGGGGAGGCCAGGTCTACCCCTTGGGCCACACAGCGGAGGCCAGGTCTGCCCCTTGGGCCACACAGGGGAGGCCAGGTCTACCCCTTGGGCCACACAGGGGAGGCCAGGTCTACCCCTTGGGCCACACAGGGGGAGGCCAGGTCTACCCCTTGGGCCACACAGGGGAGGCCAGGTCTACCCATTGGGCCGGAAAGGGGAGGCCAGGTCTACCCCTTGGGCCGGAAAGGGGAGGCCAGGTCTACCCCTTGGGCCACGCAGGGGAGGCCAGGTCTACCCCTTGGGCCACACAGGGGAGGCCAGGTCTACCCCTTGGGCCACACAGGGGAGGCCAGGTCTACCCCTTGGGCCACACAGGGGAGGCCAGGTCTACCCCTTGGGCCACGCAGGGGAGGCCAGGTCTACCCCTTGGGCCACACAGGGGAGGCCAGGTCTACCCCTTGGGCCACGCAGGGGAGGCCAGGTCTACCCCTTGGGCCACACAGGGGAGGCCAGGTCTACCCCTTGGGCCACACAGGGGAGGCCAGGTCTACCCCTTGGGCCACACAGGGGAGGCCAGGTCTACCCCTTGGGCCACACAGGGGAGGCCAGGTCTACCCCTTGGGCCGGAAAGGGGAGGCCAGGTCTACCCCTTGGGCCACACAGGGGAGGCCAGGTCTACCCCTTGGGCCACACAGGGGAGGCCAGGTCTACCCCTTGGGCCACACAGGGGAGGCCAGGTCTACCCATTGGGCCACACAGGGGAGGCCAGGTCTGCCCCTTGGGCCACACAGGGGAGGCCAGGTCTGCCCCTTGGGCCACACAGGGGAGGCCAGGTCTACCCCTTGGGCCACACAGGGGAGGCCAGGTCTACCCCTTGGGCCACACAGGGGAGGCCAGGTCTACCCCTTGGGCTGGAAAGGGGAGGCCAGGTCTACCCCTTGGGCCACACAGGGGAGGCCAGGTCTACCCCTTGGGCCGGAAAGGGGAGGCCAGGTCTACCCCTTGGGCCACACAGGGGAGGCCAGGTCTACCCCTTGGGCCACACAGGGGAGGCCAGGTCTACCCCTTGGGCCACACAGGGGAGGCCAGGTCTACCCCTTGGGCCACACAGGGGAGGCCAGGTCTACCCCTTGGGCCACACAGGGGAGGCCAGGTCTACCCCTTGGGCCACACAGGGGAGGCCAGGTCTACCCCTTGGGCCACACAGGGGAGGCCAGGTCTACCCCTTGGGCCACACAGGGGAGGCCAGGTCTACCCCTTGGGCCAGCAAGGGGAGGCCAGGTCTACCCCTTGGGCCACACTGGGTAGGCCAGGTCTACCCCTTGGGCCACACAGGGGAGGCCAGGTCTACCCCTTGGGCCACACAGGGGAGGCCAGGTCTACCCCTTGGGCCACACCGGGGAGGCCAGGTCTACCCCTTGGGCCACACAGGGGAGGCCAGGTCTACCCCTTGGGCCACACAGGGGAGGCCAGGTCTACCCCTTGGGCCACACAGGGGAGGCCAGGTCTACCCCTTGGGCCACACAGGGGAGGCCAGTTCTACCCCTTGGGCCACACAGGGGAGGTCAGGTCTACCCCTTGGGCCACGCAGGGGAGGCCAGGTCTACCCCTTGGGCCACACAGGGGAGGCCAGGTCTACCCATTGGGCCGGAAAGGGGAGGCCCGGTCTACCCCTTGGGCCACACAGGGGAGGCCAGGTCTACCCCTTGGGCCACACAGGGGAGGCCAGGTCTACCCATTGGGCCACACAGGGGAGGCCAGGTCTACCCCTTGGGCCACACAGGGGAGGCCAGGTCTACCCCTTGGGCCACACAGGGGAGGCCAGGTCTACCCCTTGGGCCACACAGGGGAGGCCAGGTCTACCCCTTGGGCCACACAGGGGAGGCCAGGTCTACCCCTTGGGCCACACAGGGGAGGCCAGGTCTACCCCTTGGGCCACACAGGGGAGGCCAGGTCTACCCCTTGGGCCACACAGGGGAGGCCAGGTCTACCCCTTGGGCCACACAGGGGAGGCCAGGTCTACCCATTGGGCCGGAAAGGGGAGGCCAGGTCTACCCCTTGGGCCACACAGGGGAGGCCAGGTCTACCCCTTGGGCCACGCAGGGGAGGCCAGGTCTACCCCTTGGGCCACACAGGGGAGGCCAGGTCTACCCCTTGGGCCACACAGGGGAGGCCAGGTCTACCCCTTGGGCCACGCAGGGGAGGCCAGGTCTACCCCTTGGGCCACACAGGGGAGGCCAGGTCTACCCCTTGGGCCACACAGGGGAGGTCAGGTCTACCCCTTGGGCCACGCAGGGGAGGCCAGGTCTGCCCCTTGGGCCACACAGGGGAGGCCAGGTCTACCCCTTGGGCCACACAGGGGAGGCCAGGTCTACCCATTGGGCCGGAAAGGGGAGGCCAGGTCTACCCCTTGGGCCACACAGGGGAGGCCAGGTCTACCCCTTGGGCCACACAGGGGAGGCCAGGTCTACCCATTGGGCCACACAGGGGAGGCCAGGTCTACCCCTTGGGCCACACAGGGGAGGCCAGGTCTACCCCTTGGGCCACACAGGGGAGGCCAGGTCTACCCCTTGGGCCACACAGGGGAGGCCAGGTCTACCCCTTGGGCCACACAGGGGAGGCCAGGTCTACCCCTTGGGCCACACAGGGGAGGCCAGGTCTACCCCTTGGGCCACACAGGGGAGGCCAGGTCTACCCCTTGGGCCACACAGGGGAGGCCAGGTCTACCCCTTGGGCCACACAGGGGAGGCCAGGTCTACCCCTTGGGCCACGCAGGGGAGGCCAGGTCTACCCCTTGGGCCACACAGGGGAGGCCAGGTCTACCCCTTGGGCCACACAGGGGAGGCCAGGTCTACCCCTTGGGCCACACAGGGGAGGCCAGGTCTACCCCTTGGGCCACACAGGGGAGGCCAGGTCTACCCCTTGGGCCACACAGGGGAGGCCAGGTCTACCCCTTGGGCCACACAGGGGAGGCCAGGTCTACCCCTTGGGCCGGAAAGGGGAGGCCAGGTCTACCCCTTGGGCCGGAAAGGGGAGGCCAGGTCTACCCCTTGGGCCGGAAAGGGGAGGCCAGGTCTACCCCTTGGGCCACACAGGGGAGGCCAGGTCTACCCCTTGGGCCACACAGGGGAGGTCAGGTCTACCCCTTGGGCCACGCAGGGGAGGCCAGGTCTACCCCTTGGGCCACACAGGGGAGGCCAGGTCTACCCCTTGGGCCACACAGGGGAGGCCAGGTCTACCCCTTGGGCCACACAGGGGAGGCCAGGTCTACCCCTTGGGCCACGCAGGGGAGGCCAGGTCTACCCCTTGGGCCACGCAGGGGAGGCCAGGTCTACCCCTTGGGCCACGCAGGGGAGGCCAGGTCTACCCCTTGGGCCACACAGGGGAGGCCAGGTCTACCCCTTGGGCCACACAGGGGAGGCCAGGTCTACCCCTTGGGCCACACAGGGGAGGCCAGGTCTACCCCTTGGGCCACACAGGGGAGGCCAGGTCTACCCCTTGGGCCGGAAAGGGGAGGCCAGGTCTACCCCTTGGGCCACACAGGGGAGGCCAGGTCTACCCCTTGGGCCACACAGGGGAGGCCAGGTCTACCCCTTGGGCCACACAGGGGAGGCCAGGTCTACCCATTGGGCCACACAGGGGAGGCCAGGTCTGCCCCTTGGGCCACACAGGGGAGGCCAGGTCTGCCCCTTGGGCCACACAGGGGAGGCCAGGTCTACCCCTTGGGCCACACAGGGGAGGCCAGGTCTACCCCTTGGGCCACACAGGGGAGGCCAGGTCTACCCCTTGGGCTGGAAAGGGGAGGCCAGGTCTACCCCTTGGGCCACACAGGGGAGGCCAGGTCTACCCCTTGGGCCGGAAAGGGGAGGCCAGGTCTACCCCTTGGGCCACACAGGGGAGGCCAGGTCTACCCCTTGGGCCACACAGGGGAGGCCAGGTCTACCCCTTGGGCCACACAGGGGAGGCCAGGTCTACCCCTTGGGCCACACAGGGGAGGCCAGGTCTACCCCTTGGGCCACACAGGGGAGGCCAGGTCTACCCCTTGGGCCACACAGGGGAGGCCAGGTCTACCCCTTGGGCCACACAGGGGAGGCCAGGTCTACCCCTTGGGCCAGCAAGGGGAGGCCAGGTCTACCCCTTGGGCCACACTGGGTAGGCCAGGTCTACCCCTTGGGCCACACAGGGGAGGCCAGGTCTACCCCTTGGGCCACACAGGGGAGGCCAGGTCTACCCCTTGGGCCACACAGGGGAGGCCAGGTCTACCCCTTGGGCCACACAGGGGAGGCCAGGTCTACCCCTTGGGCCACACAAGGGAGGCCAGGTCTACCCCTTGGGCCACACAGGGGAGGCCAGGTCTACCCCTTGGGCCACACAGGGGAGGCCAGGTCTACCCCTTGGGCCACACAGGGGAGGCCAGGTCTACCCCTTGGGCCACACAGGGGAGGCCAGGTCTACCCCTTGGGCCACACAGGGGAGGCCAGGTCTACCCCTTGGGCCACGCAGGGGAGGCCAGGTCTACCCCTTGGGCCACACAGGTGAGGCCAGGTCTACCCCTTGGGCCACACAGGGGAGGCCAGGTCTACCCCTTGGGCCACACAGGGGAGGCCAGGTCTACCCCTTGGGCCACACAGGGGAGGCCAGGTCTACCCCTTGGGCCACACAGGGGAGGCCAGGTCTACCCCTTGGGCCACACAGGGGAGGCCAGGTCTACCCCTTGGGCCACGCAGGGGAGGCCAGGTCTACCCCTTGGGCCACACAGGTGAGGCCAGGTCTACCCCTTGGGCCACACAGGGGAGGCCAGGTCTACCCCTTGGGCCACACAGGGGAGGCCAGGTCTACCCCTTGGGCCACACAGGGGAGGCCAGGTCTACCCCTTGGGCCACACAGGGGAGGCCAGGTCTACCCCTTGGGCCACACAGGGGAGGCCAGGTCTGCCCCTTGGGCCACACAGGGGAGGCCAGGTCTACCCCTTGGGCCACACAGGGGAGGCCAGGTCTACCCCTTGGGCCACACAGGGGGAGGCCAGGTCTACCCCTTGGGCCACACAGGGGAGGCCAGGTCTACCCATTGGGCCGGAAAGGGGAGGCCAGGTCTACCCCTTGGGCCGGAAAGGGGAGGCCAGGTCTACCCCTTGGGCCACGCAGGGGAGGCCAGGTCTACCCCTTGGGCCACACAGGGGAGGCCAGGTCTACCCCTTGGGCCACACAGGGGAGGCCAGGTCTACCCCTTGGGCCACACAGGGGAGGCCAGGTCTACCCCTTGGGCCACGCAGGGGAGGCCAGGTCTACCCCTTGGGCCACACAGGGGAGGCCAGGTCTACCCCTTGGGCCACACAGGGGAGGCCAGGTCTACCCCTTGGGCCACACAGGGGAGGCCAGGTCTACCCCTTGGGCCACACAGGGGAGGCCAGGTCTACCCCTTGGGCCACACAGGGGAGGCCAGGTCTACCCCTTGGGCCACACAGGGGAGGCCAGGTCTACCCCTTGGGCCACACAGGGGAGGCCAGGTCTACCCCTTGGGCCACACAGGGGAGGCCAGGTCTACCCCTTGGGCCACGCAGGGGAGGCCAGGTCTACCCCTTGGGCCACACAGGGGAGGCCAGGTCTACCCCTTGGGCCACACAGGGGAGGCCAGGTCTACCCCTTGGGCCACACAGGGGAGGCCAGGTCTACCCCTTGGGCCACACAGGGGAGGCCAGGTCTACCCCTTGGGCCACACAGGGGAGGCCAGGTCTACCCCTTGGGCCACACAGGGGAGGCCAGGTCTACCCCTTGGGCCGGAAAGGGGAGGCCAGGTCTACCCCTTGGGCCGGAAAGGGGAGGCCAGGTCTACCCCTTGGGCCGGAAAGGGGAGGCCAGGTCTACCCCTTGGGCCACACAGGGGAGGCCAGGTCTACCCCTTGGGCCACACAGGGGAGGCCAGGTCTACCCCTTGGGCCACGCAGGGGAGGCCAGGTCTACCCCTTGGGCCACACAGGGGAGGCCAGGTCTACCCCTTGGGCCACACAGGGGAGGCCAGGTCTACCCCTTGGGCCACACAGGGGAGGCCAGGTCTACCCCTTGGGCCGGAAAGGGGAGGCCAGGTCTACCCCTTGGGCCACGCAGGGGAGGCCTGGTCTACCCCTTGGGCCACGCAGGGGAGGCCAGGTCTACCCCTTGGGCCACGCAGGGGAGGCCAGGTCTACCCCTTGGGCCACGCAGGGGAGGCCAGGTCTACCCCTTGGGCCACGCAGGGGAGGCCAGGTCTACCCCTTGGGCCACACAAGGGAGGCCAGGTCTACCCCTTGGGCCACACAGGGGAGGCCAGGTCTACCCCTTGGGCCACGCAGGGGAGGCCAGGTCTACCCCTTGGGCCACGCAGGGGAGGCCAGGTCTACCCCTTGGGCCACGCAGGGGAGGCCAGGTCTACCCCTTGGGCCACGCAGGGGAGGCCAGGTCTACCCCTTGGGCCGGAAAGGGGAGGCCAGGTCTACCCCTTGGGCCACACAGGGGAGGCCAGGTCTACCCCTTGGGCCACACAGGGGAGGCCAGGTCTACCCCTTGGGCCACACAGGGGAGGCCAGGTCTACCCCTTGGGCCACACAGGGGAGGCCAGGTCTACCCCTTGGGCCACACAGGGGAGGCCAGGTCTACCCCTTGGGCCACACAGGGGAGGCCAGGTCTGCCCCTTGGGCCACACAGGGGAGGCCAGGTCTACCCCTTGGGCCACACAGGGGAGGCCAGGTCTACCCCTTGGGCCACACAGGGGAGGCCAGGTCTACCCCTTGGGCCACGCAGGGGAGGCCAGGTCTACCCCTTGGGCCACGCAGGGGAGGCCAGGTCTACCCCTTGGGCCACGCAGGGGAGGCCAGGTCTACCCCTTGGGCCACACAGGGGAGGCCAGGTCTACCCCTTGGGCCACACAGGGGAGGCCAGGTCTACCCCTTGTGCCACGCAGGGGAGGCCAGGTCTACCCCTTGGGCCACACAGGGGAGGCCAGGTCTACCCCTTGGGCCACACAGGGGAGGCCAGGTCTACCCCTTGGGCCACGCAGGGGAGGCCAGGTCTACCCCTTGGGCCACGCAGGGGAGGCCAGGTCTACCCCTTGGGCCACGCAGGGGAGGCCAGGTCTACCCCTTGGGCCACGCAGGGGAGGCCAGGTCTACCCCTTGGGCCACGCAGGGGAGGCCAGGTCTACCCCTTGGGCCACGCAGGGGAGGCCAGGTCTACCCCTTGGGCCACACAGGGGAGGCCAGGTCTACCCCTTGGGCCACACAGGGGAGGCCAGGTCTACCCCTTGGGCCACACAGGGGAGGCCAGGTCTACCCCTTGGGCCACACAGGGGAGGCCAGGTCTACCCCTTGGGCCGGAAAGGGGAGGCCAGGTCTACCCCTTGGGCCACACAGGGGAGGCCAGGTCTACCCCTTGGGCCGGAAAGGGGAGGCCAGGTCTACCCCTTGGGCCACACAGGGGAGGCCAGGTCTACCCCTTGGGCCACACAGGGGAGGCCAGGTCTACCCCTTGGGCCACACAGGGGAGGCCAGGTCTACCCCTTGGGCCACGCAGGGGAGGCCAGGTCTACCCCTTGGGCCACGCAGGGGAGGCCAGGTCTACCCCTTGGGCCACGCAGGGGAGGCCAGGTCTACCCCTTGGGCCACGCAGGGGAGGCCAGGTCTACCCCTTGGGCCACGCAGGGGAGGCCAGGTCTACCCCTTGGGCCACACAGGGGAGGCCAGGTCTACCCCTTGGACCACACAAGGGAGGCCAGGTCTACCCCTTGGGCCACACAGGGGAGGCCAGGTCTACCCCTTGGGCCACACAGGGGAGGCCAGGTCTACCCCTTGGGCCACACAAGGGAGGCCAGGTCTACCCCTTGGGCCACACAGGGGAGGCCAGGTCTACCCCTTGGGCCACACAGGGGAGGCCAGGTCTACCCCTTGGGCCACACAGGGGAGGCCAGGTCTACCCCTTGGGCCACACAGGGGAGGCCAGGTCTACCCCTTGGGCCACACAGGGGAGGCCAGGTCTACCCCTTGGGCCACGCAGGGGAGGCCAGGTCTACCCCTTGGGCCACACAGGTGAGGCCAGGTCTACCCCTTGGGCCACACAGGGGAGGCCAGGTCTACCCCTTGGGCCACACAGGGGAGGCCAGGTCTACCCCTTGGGCCACACAGGGGAGGCCAGGTCTACCCCTTGGGCCACACAGGGGAGGCCAGGTCTACCCCTTGGGCCACACAGGGGAGGCCAGGTCTGCCCCTTGGGCCACACAGGGGAGGCCAGGTCTACCCCTTGGGCCACACAGGGGAGGCCAGGTCTACCCCTTGGGCCACACAGGGGGAGGCCAGGTCTACCCCTTGGGCCACACAGGGGAGGCCAGGTCTACCCATTGGGCCGGAAAGGGGAGGCCAGGTCTACCCCTTGGGCTGGAAAGGGGAGGCCAGGTCTACCCCTTGGGCCACGCAGGGGAGGCCAGGTCTACCCCTTGGGCCACACAGGGGAGGCCAGGTCTACCCCTTGGGCCACACAGGGGAGGCCAGGTCTACCCCTTGGGCCACACAGGGGAGGCCAGGTCTACCCCTTGGGCCACGCAGGGGAGGCCAGGTCTACCCCTTGGGCCACACAGGGGAGGCCAGGTCTACCCCTTGGGCCACGCAGGGGAGGCCAGGTCTACCCCTTGGGCCACACAGGGGAGGCCAGGTCTACCCCTTGGGCCACACAGGGGAGGCCAGGTCTACCCCTTGGGCCACACAGGGGAGGCCAGGTCTACCCCTTGGGCCACACAGGGGAGGCCAGGTCTACCCCTTGGGCCGGAAAGGGGAGGCCAGGTCTACCCCTTGGGCCACACAGGGGAGGCCAGGTCTACCCCTTGGGCCACACAGGGGAGGCCAGGTCTACCCCTTGGGCCACACAGGGGAGGCCAGGTCTACCCATTGGGCCACACAGGGGAGGCCAGGTCTGCCCCTTGGGCCACACAGGGGAGGCCAGGTCTGCCCCTTGGGCCACACAGGGGAGGCCAGGTCTACCCCTTGGGCCACACAGGGGAGGCCAGGTCTACCCCTTGGGCCACACAGGGGAGGCCAGGTCTACCCCTTGGGCTGGAAAGGGGAGGCCAGGTCTACCCCTTGGGCCACACAGGGGAGGCCAGGTCTACCCCTTGGGCCGGAAAGGGGAGGCCAGGTCTACCCCTTGGGCCACACAGGGGAGGCCAGGTCTACCCCTTGGGCCACACAGGGGAGGCCAGGTCTACCCCTTGGGCCACACAGGGGAGGCCAGGTCTACCCCTTGGGCCACACAGGGGAGGCCAGGTCTACCCCTTGGGCCACACAGGGGAGGCCAGGTCTACCCCTTGGGCCACACAGGGGAGGCCAGGTCTACCCCTTGGGCCACACAGGGGAGGCCAGGTCTACCCCTTGGGCCAGCAAGGGGAGGCCAGGTCTACCCCTTGGGCCACACTGGGTAGGCCAGGTCTACCCCTTGGGCCACACAGGGGAGGCCAGGTCTACCCCTTGGGCCACACAGGGGAGGCCAGGTCTACCCCTTGGGCCACACCGGGGAGGCCAGGTCTACCCCTTGGGCCACACAGGGGAGGCCAGGTCTACCCCTTGGGCCACACAGGGGAGGCCAGGTCTACCCCTTGGGCCACACAGGGGAGGCCAGGTCTACCCCTTGGGCCACACAGGGGAGGCCAGTTCTACCCCTTGGGCCACACAGGGGAGGTCAGGTCTACCCCTTGGGCCACGCAGGGGAGGCCAGGTCTACCCCTTGGGCCACACAGGGGAGGCCAGGTCTACCCATTGGGCCGGAAAGGGGAGGCCCGGTCTACCCCTTGGGCCACACAGGGGAGGCCAGGTCTACCCCTTGGGCCACACAGGGGAGGCCAGGTCTACCCCTTGGGCCACGCAGGGGAGGCCAGGTCTACCCCTTGGGCCACACAGGGGAGGCCAGGTCTACCCCTTGGGCCACACAGGGGAGGCCAGGTCTACCCCTTGGGCCACACAGGGGAGGCCAGGTCTACCCCTTGGGCCACACAGGGGAGGCCAGGTCTACCCCTTGGGCCACACAGGGGAGGCCAGGTCTACCCATTGGGCCACACCGGGGAGGCCAGGTCTACCCCTTGGGCCGGCAAGGGGAGGCCAGGTCTACCCCTTGGGCCGGAAAGGGGAGGCCAGGTCTACCCCTTGGGCCACACAGGGGAGGCCAGGTCTACCCCTTGGGCCACACAGGGGAGGCCAGGTCTACCCCTTGGGCCACACAGGGGAGGCCAGGTCTACCCCTTGGGCCACACAGGGGAGGCCAGGTCTACCCCTTGGGCCACACAGGGGAGGCCAGGTCTACCCCTTGGGCCACACAGGGGAGGCGAGGTCTACCCCTTGGGCCACACAGGGGAGGCCAGGTCTACCCCTTGGGCCACACAGGGGAGGCCAGGTCTACCCATTGGGCCGGAAAGGGGAGGCCAGGTCTACCCCTTGGGCCGGAAAGGGGAGGCCAGGTCTACCCCTTGGGCCACACAGGGGAGGCCAGGTCTACCCCTTGGGCCACACAGGGGAGGCCAGGTCTACCGCTTGGGCCGGAAAGGGGAGGCCAGGTCTACCCCTTGGGCCACGCAGGGGAGGTCAGGTCTACCCCTTGGGCCACACAGGGGAGGCCAGGTCTACCCCTTGGGCCACACAGGGGAGGCCAGGTCTACCCCTTGGGCCACACAGGGAAGGCCAGGTCTACCCATTGGGCCACACAGGGGAGGCCAGGTCTACCCCTTGGGCCACACAGGGGAGGCCAGGTCTACCCCTTGGGCCACACAGGGGAGGCCAGGTCTACCCCTTGGGCCACACAGGGGAGGCCAGGTCTACCCCTTGGGCCGGAAAGGGGAGGCCAGGTCTACCCCTTGGGCCGGAAAGGGGAGGCCAGGTCTACCCCTTGGGCCGGAAAGGGGAGGCCAGGTCTACCCCTTGGGCCACACAGGGGAGGCCAGGTCTACCCCTTGGGCCACACAGGGGAGGCCAGGTCTACCCCTTGGGCCACACAGGGGAGGCCAGGTCTACCCCTTGGGCCACACAGGGGAGGCCAGGTCTACCCCTTGGGCCACACAGGGGAGGCCAGGTCTACCCCTTGGGCCACGCAGGGGAGGCCAGGTCTACCCCTTTGGCCGGAAAGGGGAGGCCAGGTCTACCCCTTGGGCCACACAGGGGAGGCCAGGTCTACCCCTTGGGCCACACAGGGGAGGCCAGGTCTACCCCTTGGGCCACGCAGGGGAGGCCAGGTCTACCCCTTGGGCCACACAGGGGAGGCCAGGTCTACCCCTTGGGCCACGCAGGGGAGGCCAGGTCTACCCCTTGGGCCACACAGGGGAGGCCAGGTCTACCCCTTGGGCCACACAGGGGAGGCCAGGTCTACCCCTTTGGCCGGAAAGGGGAGGCCAGGTCTACCCCTTGGGCCACACAGGGGAGGCCAGGTCTACCCCTTGGGCCACACAGGGGAGGCCAGGTCTACCCCTTGGGCCACACAGGGGAGGCCAGGTCTACCCCTTGGGCCACACAGGGGAGGCCAGGTCTACCCCTTGGGCCACACAGGGGAGGCCAGGTCTACCCCTTGGGCCACACAGGGGAGGCCAGGTCTACCCCTTGGGCCACACAGGGGAGGCCAGGTCTACCCCTTGGGCCACACAGGGGAGGCCAGGTCTACCCCTTGGGCCACACAGGGGAGGCCAGGTCTACCCCTTGGGCCACACAGGGGAGGCCAGGTCTACCCCTTGGGCCACACAGGGGAGGCCAGGTCTACCCCTTGGGCCACACAGGGGAGGCCAGGTCTACCCCTTGGGCCACACAGGGGAGGCCAGGTCTACCCCTTGGGCCACACAGGGGAGGCCAGGTCTACCCCTTGGGCCACACAGGGGAGGCCAGGTCTACCCCTTGGGCCACACAGGGGAGGCCAGGTCTACCCCTTGGGCCACACAGGGGAGGCCAGGTCTACCCCTTGGGCCACACAGGGGAGGCCAGGTCTACCCCTTGGGCCACACAGGGGAGGCCAGGTCTACCCCTTGGGCCAGCAAGGGGAGGCCAGGTCTACCCCTTGGGCCACACTGGGTAGGCCAGGTCTACCCCTTGGGCCACACAGGGGAGGCCAGGTCTACCCCTTGGGCCACACAGGGGAGGCCAGGTCTACCCCTTGGGCCACACCGGGGAGGCCAGGTCTACCCCTTGGGCCACACAGGGGAGGCCAGGTCTACCCCTTGGGCCACACAGGGGAGGCCAGGTCTACCCCTTGGGCCACACAGGGGAGGCCAGGTCTACCCCTTGGGCCACACAGGGGAGGCCAGTTCTACCCCTTGGGCCACACAGGGGAGGTCAGGTCTACCCCTTGGGCCACGCAGGGGAGGCCAGGTCTACCCCTTGGGCCACACAGGGGAGGCCAGGTCTACCCATTGGGCCGGAAAGGGGAGGCCCGGTCTACCCCTTGGGCCACACAGGGGAGGCCAGGTCTACCCCTTGGGCCACACAGGGGAGGCCAGGTCTACCCCTTGGGCCACGCAGGGGAGGCCAGGTCTACCCCTTGGGCCACACAGGGGAGGCCAGGTCTACCCATTGGGCCGGAAAGGGGAGGCCAGGTCTACCCCTTGGGCCACACAGGGGAGGCCAGGTCTACCCCTTGGGCCACGCAGGGGAGGCCAGGTCTACCCCTTGGGCCACACAGGGGAGGCCAGGTCTACCCCTTGGGCCGGAAAGGGGAGGCCAGGTCTACCCCTTTGGCCACACAGGGGAGGCCAGGTCTACCCCTTGGGCCACACAGGGGAGGCCAGGTCTACCCATTGGGCCACACAGGGGAGGCCAGGTCTACCCCTTGGGCCACACAGGGGAGGCCAGGTCTACCCCTTGGGCCACACAGGGGAGGCCAGGTCTACCCATTGGGCCACACAGGGGAGGCCAGGTCTGCCCCTTGGGCCACACAGGGGAGGCCAGGTCTACCCCTTGGGCCACACAGGGGAGGCCAGGTCTACCCCTTGGGCCACACAGGGGAGGCCAGGTCTACCCCTTGGGCCACACAGGGGAGGCCAGGTCTACCCCTTGGGCCACACAGGGGAGGCCAGGTCTACCCCTTGGGCCACACAGGGGAGGCCAGGTCTACCCCTTGGGCCACACAGGGGAGGCCAGGTCTACCCCTTGGGCCGGAAAGGGGAGGCCAGGTCTACCCCTTGGGCCACACAGGGGAGGCCAGGTCTACCCCTTGGGCCACACAGGGGAGGCCAGGTCTACCCCTTGGGCCACACAGGGGAGGCCAGGTCTACCCATTGGGCCACACAGGGGAGGCCAGGTCTACCCCTTGGGCCACACAGGGGAGGCCAGGTCTACCCCTTGGGCCACACAGGGGAGGCCAGGTCTACCCATTGGGCCACACAGGGGAGGCCAGGTCTACCCCTTGGGCCACACAGGGGAGGCCAGGTCTACCCCTTGGGCCACACAGGGGAGGCCAGGTCTACCCCTTGGGCCACACAGGGGAGGCCAGGTCTACCCCTTGGGCCACACAGGGGAGGCCAGGTCTACCCCTTGGGCCGGAAAGGGGAGGCCAGGTCTACCCCTTGGGCCACGCAGGGGAGGCCAGGTCTACCCCTTGGGCCACACAGGGGAGGCCAGGTCTACCCATTGGGCCGGAAAGGGGAGGCCCGGTCTACCCCTTGGGCCACACAGGGGAGGCCAGGTCTACCCCTTGGGCCACACAGGGGAGGCCAGGTCTACCCCTTGGGCCGGAAAGGGGAGGCCAGGTCTACCCCTTGGGCCACACAGGGGAGGCCAGGTCTACCCATTGGGCCGGAAAGGGGAGGCCAGGTCTACCCCTTGGGCCACACAGGGGAGGCCAGGTCTACCCCTTGGGCCACACAGGGGAGGCCAGGTCTACCCCTTGGGCCACACAGGGGAGGCCAGGTCTACCCATTGGGCCGGAAAGGGGAGGCCAGGTCTACCCCTTGGGCCGGAAAGGGGAGGCCAGGTCTACCCCTGGGCCACGCAGGGGAGGCCAGGTCTACCCCTTTGGCCGGAAAGGGGAGGCCAGGTCTACCCCTTGGGCCACACAGGGGAGGCCAGGTCTACCCCTTGGGCCACACAGGGGAGGCCAGGTCTACCCCTTGGGCCACACAGGGGAGGCCAGGTCTACCCCTTGGGCCACACAGGGGAGGCCAGGTCTACCCCTTGGGCCACACAGGGGAGGCCAGGTCTACCCCTTGGGCCACACAGGGGAGGCCAGGTCTACCCCTTGGGCCACACAGGGGAGGCCAGGTCTACCCCTTGGGCCACACAGGGGAGGCCAGGTCTACCCCTTGGGCCACACAGGGGAGGCCAGGTCTACCCATTGGGCCACACAGGGGAGGCCAGGTCTACCCCTTGGGCCACACAGGGGAGGCCAGGTCTACCCCTTGGGCCACACAGGGGAGGCCAGGTCTACCCATTGGGCCACACAGGGGAGGCCAGGTCTACCCCTTGGGCCACACAGGGGAGGCCAGGTCTACCCCTTGGGCCACACAGGGGAGGCCAGGTCTACCCCTTGGGCCACACAGGGGAGGCCAGGTCTACCCCTTGGGCCACACAGGGGAGGCCAGGTCTACCCCTTGGGCCGGAAAGGGGAGGCCAGGTCTACCCCTTGGGCCACGCAGGGGAGGCCAGGTCTACCCCTTGGGCCACACAGGGGAGGCCAGGTCTACCCATTGGGCCGGAAAGGGGAGGCCCGGTCTACCCCTTGGGCCACACAGGGGAGGCCAGGTCTACCCCTTGGGCCACACAGGGGAGGCCAGGTCTACCCCTTGGGCCGGAAAGGGGAGGCCAGGTCTACCCCTTGGGCCACACAGGGGAGGCCAGGTCTACCCATTGGGCCGGAAAGGGGAGGCCAGGTCTACCCCTTGGGCCACACAGGGGAGGCCAGGTCTACCCCTTGGGCCACGCAGGGGAGGCCAGGTCTACCCCTTGGGCCACACAGGGGAGGCCAGGTCTACCCCTTGGGCCACACAGGGGAGGCCAGGTCTACCCCTTGGGCCACACAGGGGAGGCCAGGTCTACCCCTTGGGCCACACAGGGGAGGCCAGGTCTACCCCTTGGGCCACACAGGGGAGGCCAGGTCTACCCCTTGGGCCACACAGGGGAGGCCAGGTCTGCCCCTTGGGCCACACAGGGGAGGCCAGGTCTACCCCTTGGGCCACACAGGGGAGGCCAGGTCTACCCCTTGGGCCACACAGGGGAGGCCAGGTCTACCCCTTGGGCCACACAGGGGAGGCCAGGTCTACCCATTGGGCCGGAAAGGGGAGGCCAGGTCTACCCCTTGGGCCGGAAAGGGGAGGCCAGGTCTACCCCTGGGCCACGCAGGGGAGGCCAGGTCTACCCCTTGGGCCACACAGGGGAGGCCAGGTCTACCCCTTGGGCCACACAGGGGAGGCCAGGTCTACCCCTTGGGCCACACAGGGGAGGCCAGGTCTACCCCTTGGGCCACGCAGGGGAGGCCAGGTCTACCCCTTGGGCCACACAGGGGAGGCCAGGTCTACCCCTTGGGCCACGCAGGGGAGGCCAGGTCTACCCCTTGGGCCACACAGGGGAGGCCAGGTCTACCCCTTGGGCCACACAGGGGAGGCCAGGTCTACCCCTTGGGCCACACAGGGGAGGCCAGGTCTACCCCTTGGGCCACACAGGGGAGGCCAGGTCTACCCCTTGGGCCGGAAAGGGGAGGCCAGGTCTACCCCTTGGGCCACACAGGGGAGGCCAGGTCTACCCCTTGGGCCACACAGGGGAGGCCAGGTCTACCCCTTGGGCCACACAGGGGAGGCCAGGTCTACCCATTGGGCCACACAGGGGAGGCCAGGTCTGCCCCTTGGGCCACACAGGGGAGGCCAGGTCTGCCCCTTGGGCCACACAGGGGAGGCCAGGTCTACCCCTTGGGCCACACAGGGGAGGCCAGGTCTACCCCTTGGGCCACACAGGGGAGGCCAGGTCTACCCCTTGGGCCGGAAAGGGGAGGCCAGGTCTACCCCTTGGGCCACACAGGGGAGGCCAGGTCTACCCCTTGGGCCGGAAAGGGGAGGCCAGGTCTACCCCTTGGGCCACACAGGGGAGGCCAGGTCTACCCCTTGGGCTGGCAAGGGGAGGCCAGGTCTACCCCTTGGGCCACACCGGGGAGGCCAGTTCTACCCCTTGGGCGGGCAAGGGGAGGCCAGGTCTACCCCTTGGGCCACACAGGGGAGGCCAGGTCTACCCCTTGGGCCACGCAGGGGAGGCCAGGTCTACCCCTTGGGCCACACAGGGGAGGCCAGGTCTACCCCTTGGGCCACACAGGGGAGGCCAGGTCTACCCCTTGGGCCACACAGGGGAGGCCAGGTCTACCCCTTGGGCCACGCAGGGGAGGCCAGGTCTACCCCTTGGGCCACACAGGGGAGGCCAGGTCTACCCATTGGGCCGGAAAGGGGAGGCCAGGTCTACCCCTTGGGCCACACAGGGGAGGCCAGGTCTACCCCTTGGGCCACGCAGGGGAGGCCAGGTCTACCCCTTGGGCCACACAGGGGAGGCCAGGTCTACCCCTTGGGCCGGAAAGGGGAGGCCAGGTCTACCCCTTTGGCCACACAGGGGAGGCCAGGTCTACCCCTTGGGCCACACAGGGGAGGCCAGGTCTACCCATTGGGCCACACAGGGGAGGCCAGGTCTACCCCTTGGGCCACACAGGGGAGGCCAGGTCTACCCCTTGGGCCACACAGGGGAGGCCAGGTCTACCCATTGGGCCACACAGGGGAGGCCAGGTCTGCCCCTTGGGCCACACAGGGGAGGCCAGGTCTACCCCTTGGGCCACACAGGGGAGGCCAGGTCTACCCCTTGGGCCACACAGGGGAGGCCAGGTCTACCCCTTGGGCCACACAGGGGAGGCCAGGTCTACCCCTTGGGCCACACAGGGGAGGCCAGGTCTACCCCTTGGGCCACACAGGGGAGGCCAGGTCTACCCCTTGGGCCACACAGGGGAGGCCAGGTCTACCCCTTGGGCCGGAAAGGGGAGGCCAGGTCTACCCCTTGGGCCACACAGGGGAGGCCAGGTCTACCCCTTGGGCCACACAGGGGAGGCCAGGTCTACCCCTTGGGCCACACAGGGGAGGCCAGGTCTACCCATTGGGCCACACAGGGGAGGCCAGGTCTACCCCTTGGGCCACACAGGGGAGGCCAGGTCTACCCCTTGGGCCACACAGGGGAGGCCAGGTCTACCCATTGGGCCACACAGGGGAGGCCAGGTCTACCCCTTGGGCCACACAGGGGAGGCCAGGTCTACCCCTTGGGCCACACAGGGGAGGCCAGGTCTACCCCTTGGGCCACACAGGGGAGGCCAGGTCTACCCCTTGGGCCACACAGGGGAGGCCAGGTCTACCCCTTGGGCCGGAAAGGGGAGGCCAGGTCTACCCCTTGGGCCACGCAGGGGAGGCCAGGTCTACCCCTTGGGCCACACAGGGGAGGCCAGGTCTACCCATTGGGCCGGAAAGGGGAGGCCCGGTCTACCCCTTGGGCCACACAGGGGAGGCCAGGTCTACCCCTTGGGCCACACAGGGGAGGCCAGGTCTACCCCTTGGGCCGGAAAGGGGAGGCCAGGTCTACCCCTTGGGCCACACAGGGGAGGCCAGGTCTACCCATTGGGCCGGAAAGGGGAGGCCAGGTCTACCCCTTGGGCCACACAGGGGAGGCCAGGTCTACCCCTTGGGCCACGCAGGGGAGGCCAGGTCTACCCCTTGGGCCACACAGGGGAGGCCAGGTCTACCCCTTGGGCCACACAGGGGAGGCCAGGTCTACCCCTTGGGCCACACAGGGGAGGCCAGGTCTACCCCTTGGGCCGGAAAGGGGAGGCCAGGTCTACCCCTTGGGCCACACAGGGGAGGCCAGGTCTACCCCTTGGGCCACACAGGGGAGGCCAGGTCTGCCCCTTGGGCCACACAGGGGAGGCCAGGTCTACCCCTTGGGCCACACAGGGGAGGCCAGGTCTACCCCTTGGGCCACACAGGGGAGGCCAGGTCTACCCCTTGGGCCACACAGGGGAGGCCAGGTCTACCCATTGGGCCGGAAAGGGGAGGCCAGGTCTACCCCTTGGGCCGGAAAGGGGAGGCCAGGTCTACCCCTGGGCCACGCAGGGGAGGCCAGGTCTACCCCTTGGGCCACACAGGGGAGGCCAGGTCTACCCCTTGGGCCACACAGGGGAGGCCAGGTCTACCCCTTGGGCCACACAGGGGAGGCCAGGTCTACCCCTTGGGCCACACAGGGGAGGCCAGGTCTACCCCTTGGGCCACACAGGGGAGGCCAGGTCTACCCCTTGGGCCACGCAGGGGAGGCCAGGTCTACCCCTTGGGCCACACAGGGGAGGCCAGGTCTACCCCTTGGGCCACGCAGGGGAGGCCAGGTCTACCCCTTGGGCCACACAGGGGAGGCCAGGTCTACCCCTTGGGCCACGCAGGGGAGGCCAGGTCTACCCCTTGGGCCACACAGGGGAGGCCAGGTCTACCCCTTGGGCCACACAGGGGAGGCCAGGTCTACCCCTTGGGCCACGCAGGGGAGGCCAGGTCTACCCCTTGGGCCACGCAGGGGAGGCCAGGTCTACCCCTTGGGCCACGCAGGGGAGGCCAGGTCTACCCCTTGGGCCACACAGGGGAGGCCAGGTCTACCCCTTGGGCCACACAGGGGAGGCCAGGTCTACCCCTTGGGCCACACAGGGGAGGCCAGGTCTACCCATTGGGCCGGAAAGGGGAGGCCAGGTCTACCCCTTGGGCCACACAGGGGAGGCCAGGTCTACCCCTTGGGCCACACAGGGGAGGCCAGGTCTACCCCTTGGGCCACGCAGGGGAGGCCAGGTCTACCCCTTGGGCCACACAGGGGAGGCCAGGTCTACCCCTTGGGCCACACAGGGGAGGCCAGGTCTACCCCTTGGGCCACACAGGGGAGGCCAGGTCTACCCCTTGGGCCACGCAGGGGAGGCCAGGTCTACCCCTTGGGCCACGCTAGGGAGGCCAGGTCTACCCCTTGGGCCACGCAGGGGAGGCCAGGTCTACCCCTTGGGCCACACAGGGGAGGCCAGGTCTACCCCTTGGGCCACGCAGGGGAGGCCAGGTCTACCCCTTGGGCCACACAGGGGAGGCCAGGTCTACCCCTTGGGCCACACAGGGGAGGCCAGGTCTACCCCTTGGGCCACGCAGGGGAGGCCAGGTCTACCCCTTGGGCCACGCAGTGGAGGCCAGGTCTACCCCTTGGGCCACGCAGGGGAGGCCAGGTCTACCCCTTGGGCCACACAGGGGAGGCCAGGTCTACCCCTTGGGCCACACAGGGGAGGCCAGGTCTACCCCTTGGGCCACACAGGGGAGGCCAGGTCTACCCATTGGGCCGGAAAGGGGAGGCCAGGTCTACCCCTTGGGCCACACAGGGGAGGCCAGGTCTACCCCTTGGGCCACACAGGGGAGGCCAGGTCTACCCCTTGGGCCACACAGGGGAGGCCAGGTCTACCCCTTGGGCCACACAGGGGAGGCCAGGTCTACCCCTTGGGCCACGCAGGGGAGGCCAGGTCTACCCCTTGGGCCACACAGGGGAGGCCAGGTCTACCCCTTGGGCCACACAGGGGAGGCCAGGTCTACCCCTTGGGCCACACAGGGGAGGCCAGGTCTGCCCCTTGGGCCACACAGGGGAGGCCAGGTCTACCCCTTGGGCCACACAGGGGAGGCCAGGTCTACCCATTGGGCCGGAAAGGGGAGGCCAGGTCTACCCCTTGGGCCACACAGGGGAGGCCAGGTCTACCCCTTGGGCCACACAGGGGAGGCCAGGTCTACCCATTGGGCCACACAGGGGAGGCCAGGTCTACCCCTTGGGCCACACAGGGGAGGCCAGGTCTACCCCTTGGGCCACACAGGGGAGGCCAGGTCTACCCCTTGGGCCACACAGGGGAGGCCAGGTCTACCCCTTGGGCCACACAGGGGAGGCCAGGTCTACCCCTTGGGCCACACAGGGGAGGCCAGGTCTACCCCTTGGGCCACACAGGGGAGGCCAGGTCTACCCATTGGGCCACACAGGGGAGGCCAGGTCTACCCCTTGGGCCACACAGGGGAGGCCAGGTCTACCCCTTGGGCCACACAGGGGAGGCCAGGTCTACTCCTTGGGCCACACAGGGGAGGCCAGGTCTACCCCTTGGGCCACACAGGGGAGGCCAGGTCTACCCCTTGGGCCACACAGGGGAGGCCAGGTCTACCCCTTGGGCCACACAGGGGAGGCCAGGTCTACCCATTGGGCCGGAAAGGGGAGGCCAGGTCTACCCCTTGGGCCACACAGGGGAGGCCAGGTCTACCCCTTGGGCCACACAGGGGAGGCCAGGTCTACCCCTTGGGCCACGCAGGGGAGGCCAGGTCTACCCCTTGGGCCACGCAGGGGAGGCCAGGTCTACCCCTTGGGCCACACAGGGGAGGCCAGGTCTACCCATTGGGCCACACAGGGGAGGCCAGGTCTACCCCTTGGGCCGGAAAGGGGAGGCCAGGTCTACCCCTTGGGCCACACAGGGGAGGCCAGGTCTACCCCTTGGGCCACACAGGGGAGGCCAGGTCTACCCCTTGGGCCACACAGGGGAGGCCAGGTCTGCCCCTTGGGCCACACAGGGGAGGCCAGGTCTACCCCTTGGGCCACACAGGGGAGGCCAGGTCTACCCCTTGGGCCACACAGGGGAGGCCAGGTCTACCCCTTGGGCCACACAGGGGAGGCCAGGTCTACCCATTGGGCCGGAAAGGGGAGGCCAGGTCTACCCCTTGGGCCACACAGGGGAGGCCAGGTCTACCCCTTGGGCCACACAGGGGAGGCCAGGTCTACCCCTTGGGCCACACAGGGGAGGCCAGGTCTACCCCTTGGGCCACACAGGGGAGGCCAGGTCTACCCCTTGGGCCACACAGGGGAGGCCAGGTCTACCCCTTGGGCCACACAGGGGAGGCCAGGTCTACCCCTTGGGCCACACAGGGGAGGCCAGGTCTACCCCTTGGGCCACACAGGGGAGGCCAGGTCTACCCCTTGGGCCACACAGGGGAGGCCAGGTCTACCCATTGGGCCACACAGGGGAGGCCAGGTCTACCCCTTGGGCCACACAGGGGAGGCCAGGTCTACCCCTTGGGCCACACAGGGGAGGCCAGGTCTACTCCTTGGGCCACACAGGGGAGGCCAGGTCTACCCCTTGGGCCACACAGGGGAGGCCAGGTCTACCCCTTGGGCCGGAAAGGGGAGGCCAGGTCTACCCCTTGGGCCACACAGGGGAGGCCAGGTCTACCCCTTGGGCCACACAGGGGAGGCCAGGTCTACCCCTTGGGCCACACAGGGGAGGCCAGGTCTACCCCTTGGGCCACACAGGGGAGGCCAGGTCTACCCCTTGGGCCACGCAGGGGAGGCCAGGTCTACCCCTTGGGCCACACAGGGGAGGCCAGGTCTACCCCTTGGGCCACGCAGGGGAGGCCAGGTCTACCCCTTGGGCCACACAGGGGAGGCCAGGTCTACCCATTGGGCCACACAGGGGAGGCCAGGTCTACCCCTTGGGCCGGAAAGGGGAGGCCAGGTCTACCCCTTGGGCCACACAGGGGAGGCCAGGTCTACCCCTTGGGCCACACAGGGGAGGCCAGGTCTACCCCTTGGGCCGGAAAGGGGAGGCCAGGTCTACCCCTTGGGCCGGAAAGGGGAGGCCAGGTCTACCCCTTGGGCCACGCAGGGGAGGCCAGGTCTACCCCTTGGGCCACGCAGGGGAGGCCAGGTCTACCCCTTGGGCCACGCAGGGGAGGCCAGGTCTACCCCTTGGTCCACGCAGGGGAGGCCAGGTCTACCCCTTGGGCCACACAGGGGAGGCCAGGTCTACCCCTTGGGCCACACAGGGGAGGCCAGGTCTACCCCTTGGGCCACACAGGGGAGGCCAGGTCTACCCCTTGGGCCACACAGGGGAGGCCAGGTCTACCCCTTGGGCCACACAGGGGAGGCCAGGTCTACCCCTTGGGCCACACAGGGGAGGCCAGGTCTACCCCTTGGGCCACACAGGGGAGGCCAGGTCTACCCCTTGGGCCACACAGGGGAGGCCAGGTCTACCCCTTGGGCCACGCAGGGGAGGCCAGGTCTACCCCTTGGGCCACGCAGGGGAGGCCAGGTCTACCCCTTGGGCCGGAAAGGGGAGGCCAGGTCTACCCCTTGGGCCGGAAAGGGGAGGCCTGGTCTACCCCTTGGGCCACACAGGGGAGGCCAGGTCTACCCCTTGGGCCACACAGGGGAGGCCAGGTCTACCCCTTGGGCCACACAGGGGAGGCCAGGTCTACCCCTTGGGCCACACAGGGGAGGCCAGGTCTGCCCCTTGGGCCACACAGGGGAGGCCAGGTCTACCCCTTGGGCCACACAGGGGAGGCCAGGTCTACCCCTTGGGCCACACAGGGGGAGGCCAGGTCTACCCCTTGGGCCACACAGGGGAGGCCAGGTCTACCCATTGGGCCGGAAAGGGGAGGCCAGGTCTACCCCTTGGGCCGGAAAGGGGAGGCCAGGTCTACCCCTTGGGCCACGCAGGGGAGGCCAGGTCTACCCCTTGGGCCACACAGGGGAGGCCAGGTCTACCCCTTGGGCCACACAGGGGAGGCCAGGTCTACCCCTTGGGCCACACAGGGGAGGCCAGGTCTACCCCTTGGGCCACGCAGGGGAGGCCAGGTCTACCCCTTGGGCCACACAGGGGAGGCCAGGTCTACCCCTTGGGCCACGCAGGGGAGGCCAGGTCTACCCCTTGGGCCACACAGGGGAGGCCAGGTCTACCCCTTGGGCCACACAGGGGAGGCCAGGTCTACCCCTTGGGCCACACAGGGGAGGCCAGGTCTACCCCTTGGGCCACACAGGGGAGGCCAGGTCTACCCCTTGGGCCGGAAAGGGGAGGCCAGGTCTACCCCTTGGGCCACACAGGGGAGGCCAGGTCTACCCCTTGGGCCACACAGGGGAGGCCAGGTCTACCCCTTGGGCCACACAGGGGAGGCCAGGTCTACCCATTGGGCCACACAGGGGAGGCCAGGTCTACCCCTTGGGCCACACAGGGGAGGCCAGGTCTACCCCTTGGGCCACACAGGGGAGGCCAGGTCTACCCCTTGGGCCACACAGGGGAGGCCAGGTCTACCCCTTGGGCCACACAGGGGAGGCCAGGTCTACCCCTTGGGCCGGAAAGGGGAGGCCAGGTCTACCCCTTGGGCCACACAGGGGAGGCCAGGTCTACCCCTTGGGCCGGAAAGGGGAGGCCAGGTCTACCCCTTGGGCCACACAGGGGAGGCCAGGTCTACCCCTTGGGCCACACAGGGGAGGCCAGGTCTACCCCTTGGGCCACGCAGGGGAGGCCAGGTCTACCCCTTGGGCCACGCAGGGGAGGCCAGGTCTACCCCTTGGGCCGGAAAGGGGAGGCCAGGTCTACCCCTTGGGCCGGAAAGGGGAGGCCTGGTCTACCCCTTGGGCCACACAGGGGAGGCCAGGTCTACCCCTTGGGCCACACAGGGGAGGCCAGGTCTACCCCTTGGGCCACACAGGGGAGGCCAGGTCTACCCCTTGGGCCACACAGGGGAGGCCAGGTCTGCCCCTTGGGCCACACAGGGGAGGCCAGGTCTACCCCTTGGGCCACACAGGGGAGGCCAGGTCTACCCCTTGGGCCACACAGGGGGAGGCCAGGTCTACCCCTTGGGCCACACAGGGGAGGCCAGGTCTACCCATTGGGCCGGAAAGGGGAGGCCAGGTCTACCCCTTGGGCCGGAAAGGGGAGGCCAGGTCTACCCCTTGGGCCACGCAGGGGAGGCCAGGTCTACCCCTTGGGCCACACAGGGGAGGCCAGGTCTACCCCTTGGGCCACACAGGGGAGGCCAGGTCTACCCCTTGGGCCACACAGGGGAGGCCAGGTCTACCCCTTGGGCCACGCAGGGGAGGCCAGGTCTACCCCTTGGGCCACACAGGGGAGGCCAGGTCTACCCCTTGGGCCACACAGGGGAGGCCAGGTCTACCCCTTGGGCCACACAGGGGAGGCCAGGTCTACCCCTTGGGCCACACAGGGGAGGCCAGGTCTACCCCTTGGGCCACACAGGGGAGGCCAGGTCTACCCCTTGGGCCACACAGGGGAGGCCAGGTCTACCCCTTGGGCCGGAAAGGGGAGGCCAGGTCTACCCCTTGGGCCACACAGGGGAGGCCAGGTCTACCCCTTGGGCCACACAGGGGAGGCCAGGTCTACCCCTTGGGCCACACAGGGGAGGCCAGGTCTACCCATTGGGCCACACAGGGGAGGCCAGGTCTGCCCCTTGGGCCACACAGGGGAGGCCAGGTCTGCCCCTTGGGCCACACAGGGGAGGCCAGGTCTACCCCTTGGGCCACACAGGGGAGGCCAGGTCTACCCCTTGGGCCACACAGGGGAGGCCAGGTCTACCCCTTGGGCCGGAAAGGGGAGGCCAGGTCTACCCCTTGGGCCACACAGGGGAGGCCAGGTCTACCCCTTGGGCCGGAAAGGGGAGGCCAGGTCTACCCCTTGGGCCACACAGGGGAGGCCAGGTCTACCCCTTGGGCCACACAGGGGAGGCCAGGTCTACCCCATGGGCCACACAGGGGAGGCCAGGTCTACCCCTTGGGCCACACAGGGGAGGCCAGGTCTACCCCTTGGGCCACGCAGGGGAGGCCAGGTCTACCCCTTGGGCCACGCAGGGGAGGCCAGGTCTACCCCTTGGGCCACGCAGGGGAGGCCAGGTCTACCCCTTGGGCCACACAGGGGAGGCCAGGTCTACCCCTTGGGCCACGCAGGGGAGGCCAGGTCTACCCCTTGGGCCACACAGGGGAGGCCAGGTCTACCCCTTGGGCCACACAGGGGAGGCCAGGTCTACCCCTTGGGCTGGCAAGGGGAGGCCAGGTCTACCCCTTGGGCCACACCGGGGAGGCCAGGTCTACCCCTTGGGCGGGCAAGGGGAGGCCAGGTCTACCCCTTGGGCCACACAGGGGAGGCCAGGTCTACCCCTTGGGCCACGCAGGGGAGGCCAGGTCTACCCCTTGGGCCACGCAGGGGAGGCCAGGTCTACCCCTTGGGCCACACAGGGGAGGCCAGGTCTACCCCTTGGGCCACACAGGGGAGGCCAGGTCTACCCCTTGGGCCACACAAGGGAGGCCAGGTCTACCCCTTGGGCCACACAGGGGAGGCCAGGTCTACCCCTTGGGCCACACAGGGGAGGCCAGGTCTACCCCTTGGGCCACACAGGGGAGGCCAGGTCTACCCCTTGGGCCACACAGGGGAGGCCAGGTCTACCCCTTGGGCCACACAGGGGAGGCCAGGTCTACCCCTTGGGCCACGCAGGGGAGGCCAGGTCTACCCCTTGGGCCACACAGGTGAGGCCAGGTCTACCCCTTGGGCCACACAGGGGAGGCCAGGTCTACCCCTTGGGCCACACAGGGGAGGCCAGGTCTACCCCTTGGGCCACACAGGGGAGGCCAGGTCTACCCCTTGGGCCACACAGGGGAGGCCAGGTCTACCCCTTGGGCCACACAGGGGAGGCCAGGTCTACCCCTTGGGCCACACAGGGGAGGCCAGGTCTACCCCTTGGGCCACACAGGGGAGGCCAGGTCTACCCCTTGGGCCACACAGGGGAGGCCAGGTCTACCCCTTGGGCCACACAGGGGAGGCCAGGTCTACCCCTTGGGCCACACAGGGGAGGCCAGGTCTACCCCTTGGGCCACACAGGGGAGGCCAGGTCTACCCCTTGGGCCACACAGGGGAGGCCAGGTCTACCCATTGGGCCACACAGGGGAGGCCAGGTCTACCCCTTGGGCCACACAGGGGAGGCCAGGTCTGCCCCTTGGGCCACACAGGGGAGGCCAGGTCTACCCCTTGGGCCACACAGGGGAGGCCAGGTCTGCCCCTTGGGCCACACAGGGGAGGCCAGGTCTACCCCTTGGGCCACACAGGGGAGGCCAGGTCTACCCCTTGGGCCACACAGGGGAGGCCAGGTCTACCCCTTGGGCCACACAGGGGAGGCCAGGTCTACCCATTGGGCCACACAGGGGAGGCCAGGTCTACCCCTTGGGCCACACAGGGGAGGCCAGGTCTACCCCTTGGGCCACACAGGGGAGGCCAGGTCTACCCCTTGGGCCACACAGGGGAGGCCAGGTCTGCCCCTTGGGCCACACAGGGGAGGCCAGGTCTACCCCTTGGGCCACACAGGGGAGGCCAGGTCTACCCATTGGGCCGGAAAGGGGAGGCCAGGTCTACCCCTTGGGCCACACAGGGGAGGCCAGGTCTACCCCTTGGGCCACACAGGGGAGGCCAGGTCTACCCATTGGGCCACACAGGGGAGGCCAGGTCTACCCATTGGGCCACACAGGGGAGGCCAGGTCTACCCCTTGGGCCACACAGGGGAGGCCAGGTCTACCCCTTGGGCCACACAGGGGAGGCCAGGTCTACCCCTTGGGCCACACAGGGGAGGCCAGGTCTACCCCTTGGGCCACACAGGGGAGGCCAGGTCTACCCCTTGGGCCACACAGGGGAGGCCAGGTCTACCCCTTGGGCCACACAGGGGAGGCCAGGTCTACCCCTTGGGCCACACAGGGGAGGCCAGGTCTACCCCTTGGGCCGGAAAGGGGAGGCCAGGTCTACCCCTTGGGCCACACAGGGGAGGCCAGGTCTACCCCTTGGGCCACACAGGGGAGGCCAGGTCTACCCCTTGGGCCACACAGGGGAGGCCAGGTCTACCCCTTGGGCCACACAGGGGAGGCCAGGTCTACCCCTTGGGCCACACAGGGGAGGCCAGGTCTACCCCTTGGGCCACACAGGGGAGGCCAGGTCTACCCCTTGGGCCACACAGGGGAGGCCAGGTCTACCCCTTGGGCCGGAAAGGGGAGGCCAGGTCTACCCCTTGGGCCGGAAAGGGGAGGCCAGGTCTACCCCTTGGGCCGGAAAGGGGAGGCCAGGTCTACCCCTTGGGCCACACAGGGGAGGCCAGGTCTACCCCTTGGGCCACACAGGGGAGGCCAGGTCTACCCCTTGGGCCACACAGGGGAGGCCAGGTCTACCCCTTGGGCCACGCAGGGGAGGCCAGGTCTACCCCTTGGGCCACACAGGGGAGGCCAGGTCTACCCCTTGGGCCACACAGGGGAGGCCAGGTCTACCCCTTGGGCCACACAGGGGAGGCCAGGTCTACCCCTTGGGCCGGAAAGGGGAGGCCAGGTCTACCCCTTGGGCCGGAAAGGGGAGGCCAGGTCTACCCCTTGGGCCGGAAAGGGGAGGCCTGGTCTACCCCTTGGGCCACACAGGGGAGGCCAGGTCTACCCCTTGGGCCACACAGGGGAGGCCAGGTCTACCCCTTGGGCCACACAGGGGAGGCCAGGTCTACCCCTTGGGCCACGCAGGGGAGGCCAGGTCTACCCCTTGGGCCACACAGGGGAGGCCAGGTCTACCCCTTGGGCCACACAGGGGAGGCCAGGTCTACCCCTTGGGCCACACAGGGGAGGCCAGGTCTACCCCTTGGGCCACACAGGGGAGGCCAGGTCTACCCCTTGGGCCGGAAAGGGGAGGCCAGGTCTACCCCTTGGGCCGGAAAGGGGAGGCCAGGTCTACCCATTGGGCCACACAGGGGAGGCCAGGTCTACCCCTTGGGCCACACAGGGGAGGCCAGGTCTACCCCTTGGGCCACACAGGGGAGGCCAGGTCTACCCCTTGGGCCACACAGGGGAGGCCAGGTCTACCCCTTGGGCCACACAGGGGAGGCCAGGTCTACCCCTTGGGCCACGCAGGGGAGGCCAGGTCTACCCCTTGGGCCACGCAGGGGAGGCCAGGTCTACCCCTTGGGCCACGCAGGGGAGGCCAGGTCTACCCCTTGGGCCACGCAGGGGAGGCCAGGTCTACCCCTTGGTCCACGCAGGGGAGGCCAGGTCTACCCCTTGGGCCACACAGGGGAGGCCAGGTCTACCCCTTGGGCCGGAAAGGGGAGGCCAGGTCTACCCCTTGGGCCACACAGGGGAGGCCAGGTCTACCCCTTGGGCCACACAGGGGAGGCCAGGTCTACCCCTTGGGCCACGCAGGGGAGGCCAGGTCTACCCCTTGGGCCACGCAGGGGAGGCCAGGTCTACCCCTTGGGCCGGAAAGGGGAGGCCAGGTCTACCCCTTGGGCCGGAAAGGGGAGGCCTGGTCTACCCCTTGGGCCACACAGGGGAGGCCAGGTCTACCCCTTGGGCCACACAGGGGAGGCCAGGTCTACCCCTTGGGCCACACAGGGGAGGCCAGGTCTACCCCTTGGGCCACACAGGGGAGGCCAGGTCTGCCCCTTGGGCCACACAGGGGAGGCCAGGTCTACCCCTTGGGCCACACAGGGGAGGCCAGGTCTACCCCTTGGGCCACACAGGGGGAGGCCAGGTCTACCCCTTGGGCCACACAGGGGAGGCCAGGTCTACCCATTGGGCCGGAAAGGGGAGGCCAGGTCTACCCCTTGGGCCGGAAAGGGGAGGCCAGGTCTACCCCTTGGGCCACGCAGGGGAGGCCAGGTCTACCCCTTGGGCCACACAGGGGAGGCCAGGTCTACCCCTTGGGCCACGCAGGGGAGGCCAGGTCTACCCCTTGGGCCACACAGGGGAGGCCAGGTCTACCCCTTGGGCCACGCAGGGGAGGCCAGGTCTACCCCTTGGGCCACACAGGGGAGGCCAGGTCTACCCCTTGGGCCACACAGGGGAGGCCAGGTCTACCCCTTGGGCCACACAGGGGAGGCCAGGTCTACCCCTTGGGCCACACAGGGGAGGCCAGGTCTACCCCTTGGGCCACACAGGGGAGGCCAGGTCTACCCCTTGGGCCACACAGGGGAGGCCAGGTCTACCCCTTGGGCCGGAAAGGGGAGGCCAGGTCTACCCCTTGGGCCACACAGGGGAGGCCAGGTCTACCCCTTGGGCCACACAGGGGAGGCCAGGTCTACCCCTTGGGCCACACAGGGGAGGCCAGGTCTACCCATTGGGCCACACAGGGGAGGCCAGGTCTGCCCCTTGGGCCACACAGGGGAGGCCAGGTCTGCCCCTTGGGCCACACAGGGGAGGCCAGGTCTACCCCTTGGGCCACACAGGGGAGGCCAGGTCTACCCCTTGGGCCACACAGGGGAGGCCAGGTCTACCCCTTGGGCCGGAAAGGGGAGGCCAGGTCTACCCCTTGGGCCACACAGGGGAGGCCAGGTCTACCCCTTGGGCCGGAAAGGGGAGGCCAGGTCTACCCCTTGGGCCACACAGGGGAGGCCAGGTCTACCCCTTGGGCCACACAGGGGAGGCCAGGTCTACCCCATGGGCCACACAGGGGAGGCCAGGTCTACCCCTTGGGCCACACAGGGGAGGCCAGGTCTACCCCTTGGGCCACGCAGGGGAGGCCAGGTCTACCCCTTGGGCCACGCAGGGGAGGCCAGGTCTACCCCTTGGGCCACGCAGGGGAGGCCAGGTCTACCCCTTGGGCCACACAGGGGAGGCCAGGTCTACCCCTTGGGCCACGCAGGGGAGGCCAGGTCTACCCCTTGGGCCACACAGGGGAGGCCAGGTCTACCCCTTGGGCCACACAGGGGAGGCCAGGTCTACCCCTTGGGCTGGCAAGGGGAGGCCAGGTCTACCCCTTGGGCCACACCGGGGAGGCCAGGTCTACCCCTTGGGCGGGCAAGGGGAGGCCAGGTCTACCCCTTGGGCCACACAGGGGAGGCCAGGTCTACCCCTTGGGCCACGCAGGGGAGGCCAGGTCTACCCCTTGGGCCACGCAGGGGAGGCCAGGTCTACCCCTTGGGCCACACAGGGGAGGCCAGGTCTACCCCTTGGGCCACACAGGGGAGGCCAGGTCTACCCCTTGGGCCACACAAGGGAGGCCAGGTCTACCCCTTGGGCCACACAGGGGAGGCCAGGTCTACCCCTTGGGCCACACAGGGGAGGCCAGGTCTACCCCTTGGGCCACACAGGGGAGGCCAGGTCTACCCCTTGGGCCACACAGGGGAGGCCAGGTCTACCCCTTGGGCCACACAGGGGAGGCCAGGTCTACCCCTTGGGCCACGCAGGGGAGGCCAGGTCTACCCCTTGGGCCACACAGGTGAGGCCAGGTCTACCCCTTGGGCCACACAGGGGAGGCCAGGTCTACCCCTTGGGCCACACAGGGGAGGCCAGGTCTACCCCTTGGGCCACACAGGGGAGGCCAGGTCTACCCCTTGGGCCACACAGGGGAGGCCAGGTCTACCCCTTGGGCCACACAGGGGAGGCCAGGTCTACCCCTTGGGCCACACAGGGGAGGCCAGGTCTACCCCTTGGGCCACACAGGGGAGGCCAGGTCTACCCCTTGGGCCACACAGGGGAGGCCAGGTCTACCCCTTGGGCCACACAGGGGAGGCCAGGTCTACCCCTTGGGCCACACAGGGGAGGCCAGGTCTACCCCTTGGGCCACACAGGGGAGGCCAGGTCTACCCCTTGGGCCACACAGGGGAGGCCAGGTCTACCCATTGGGCCACACAGGGGAGGCCAGGTCTACCCCTTGGGCCACACAGGGGAGGCCAGGTCTGCCCCTTGGGCCACACAGGGGAGGCCAGGTCTACCCCTTGGGCCACACAGGGGAGGCCAGGTCTGCCCCTTGGGCCACACAGGGGAGGCCAGGTCTACCCCTTGGGCCACACAGGGGAGGCCAGGTCTACCCCTTGGGCCACACAGGGGAGGCCAGGTCTACCCCTTGGGCCACACAGGGGAGGCCAGGTCTACCCATTGGGCCACACAGGGGAGGCCAGGTCTACCCCTTGGGCCACACAGGGGAGGCCAGGTCTACCCCTTGGGCCACACAGGGGAGGCCAGGTCTACCCCTTGGGCCACACAGGGGAGGCCAGGTCTGCCCCTTGGGCCACACAGGGGAGGCCAGGTCTACCCCTTGGGCCACACAGGGGAGGCCAGGTCTACCCCTTGGGCCACACAGGGGAGGCCAGGTCTACCCCTTGGGCCACACAGGGGAGGCCAGGTCTACCCATTGGGCCACACAGGGGAGGCCAGGTCTACCCCTTGGGCCACACAGGGGAGGCCAGGTCTACCCCTTGGGCCACACAGGGGAGGCCAGGTCTACCCCTTGGGCCACACAGGGGAGGCCAGGTCTACCCCTTGGGCCACACAGGGGAGGCCAGGTCTACCCCTTGGGCCACACAGGGGAGGCCAGGTCTGCCCCTTGGGCCACACAGGGGAGGCCAGGTCTACCCCTTGGGCCACACAGGGGAGGCCAGGTCTACCCCTTGGGCCACACAGGGGGAGGCCAGGTCTACCCCTTGGGCCACACAGGGGAGGCCAGGTCTACCCATTGGGCCGGAAAGGGGAGGCCAGGTCTACCCCTTGGGCCGGAAAGGGGAGGCCAGGTCTACCCCTTGGGCCACGCAGGGGAGGCCAGGTCTACCCCTTGGGCCACACAGGGGAGGCCAGGTCTACCCCTTGGGCCACACAGGGGAGGCCAGGTCTACCCCTTGGGCCACACAGGGGAGGCCAGGTCTACCCCTTGGGCCACGCAGGGGAGGCCAGGTCTACCCCTTGGGCCACACAGGGGAGGCCAGGTCTACCCCTTGGGCCACGCAGGGGAGGCCAGGTCTACCCCTTGGGCCACACAGGGGAGGCCAGGTCTACCCCTTGGGCCACACAGGGGAGGCCAGGTCTACCCCTTGGGCCACACAGGGGAGGCCAGGTCTACCCCTTGGGCCACACAGGGGAGGCCAGGTCTACCCCTTGGGCCGGAAAGGGGAGGCCAGGTCTACCCCTTGGGCCACACAGGGGAGGCCAGGTCTACCCCTTGGGCCACACAGGGGAGGCCAGGTCTACCCCTTGGGCCACACAGGGGAGGCCAGGTCTACCCATTGGGCCACACAGGGGAGGCCAGGTCTGCCCCTTGGGCCACACAGGGGAGGCCAGGTCTGCCCCTTGGGCCACACAGGGGAGGCCAGGTCTACCCCTTGGGCCACACAGGGGAGGCCAGGTCTACCCCTTGGGCCACACAGGGGAGGCCAGGTCTACCCCTTGGGCCGGAAAGGGGAGGCCAGGTCTACCCCTTGGGCCACACAGGGGAGGCCAGGTCTACCCCTTGGGCCGGAAAGGGGAGGCCAGGTCTACCCCTTGGGCCACACAGGGGAGGCCAGGTCTACCCCTTGGGCCACACAGGGGAGGCCAGGTCTACCCCATGGGCCACACAGGGGAGGCCAGGTCTACCCCTTGGGCCACACAGGGGAGGCCAGGTCTACCCCTTGGGCCACGCAGGGGAGGCCAGGTCTACCCCTTGGGCCACGCAGGGGAGGCCAGGTCTACCCCTTGGGCCACGCAGGGGAGGCCAGGTCTACCCCTTGGGCCACACAGGGGAGGCCAGGTCTACCCCTTGGGCCACGCAGGGGAGGCCAGGTCTACCCCTTGGGCCACACAGGGGAGGCCAGGTCTACCCCTTGGGCCACACAGGGGAGGCCAGGTCTACCCCTTGGGCTGGCAAGGGGAGGCCAGGTCTACCCCTTGGGCCACACCGGGGAGGCCAGGTCTACCCCTTGGGCGGGCAAGGGGAGGCCAGGTCTACCCCTTGGGCCACACAGGGGAGGCCAGGTCTACCCCTTGGGCCACGCAGGGGAGGCCAGGTCTACCCCTTGGGCCACGCAGGGGAGGCCAGGTCTACCCCTTGGGCCATGCACGGGAGGCCAGGTCTACCCCTTGGGCCACACAGGGGAGGCCAGGTCTACCCCTTGGGCCACACAAGGGAGGCCAGGTCTACCCCTTGGGCCACACAGGGGAGGCCAGGTCTACCCCTTGGGCCACACAGGGGAGGCCAGGTCTACCCCTTGGGCCACACAAGGGAGGCCAGGTCTACCCCTTGGGCCACACAGGGGAGGCCAGGTCTACCCCTTGGGCCACACAGGGGAGGCCAGGTCTACCCCTTGGGCCACACAGGGGAGGCCAGGTCTACCCCTTGGGCCACACAGGGGAGGCCAGGTCTACCCCTTGGGCCACACAGGGGAGGCCAGGTCTACCCCTTGGGCCACGCAGGGGAGGCCAGGTCTACCCCTTGGGCCACACAGGTGAGGCCAGGTCTACCCCTTGGGCCACACAGGGGAGGCCAGGTCTACCCCTTGGGCCACACAGGGGAGGCCAGGTCTACCCCTTGGGCCACACAGGGGAGGCCAGGTCTACCCCTTGGGCCACACAGGGGAGGCCAGGTCTACCCCTTGGGCCACACAGGGGAGGCCAGGTCTACCCCTTGGGCCACACAGGGGAGGCCAGGTCTACCCCTTGGGCCACACAGGGGAGGCCAGGTCTACCCCTTGGGCCACACAGGGGAGGCCAGGTCTACCCCTTGGGCCACACAGGGGAGGCCAGGTCTACCCCTTGGGCCACACAGGGGAGGCCAGGTCTACCCCTTGGGCCACACAGGGGAGGCCAGGTCTACCCCTTGGGCCACACAGGGGAGGCCAGGTCTACCCATTGGGCCACACAGGGGAGGCCAGGTCTACCCCTTGGGCCACACAGGGGAGGCCAGGTCTGCCCCTTGGGCCACACAGGGGAGGCCAGGTCTGCCCCTTGGGCCACACAGGGGAGGCCAGGTCTGCCCCTTGGGCCACACAGGGGAGGCCAGGTCTACCCCTTGGGCCACACAGGGGAGGCCAGGTCTACCCATTGGGCCGGAAAGGGGAGGCCAGGTCTACCCCTTGGGCCACACAGGGGAGGCCAGGTCTACCCATTGGGCCACACAGGGGAGGCCAGGTCTACCCCTTGGGCCACACAGGGGAGGCCAGGTCTACCCCTTGGGCCACACAGGGGAGGCCAGGTCTACCCCTTGGGCCACACAGGGGAGGCCAGGTCTGCCCCTTGGGCCACACAGGGGAGGCCAGGTCTACCCCTTGGGCCACACAGGGGAGGCCAGGTCTACCCCTTGGGCCACACAAGGGAGGCCAGGTCTACCCCTTGGGCCACACAGGGGAGGCCAGGTCTACCCCTTGGGCCACACAGGGGAGGCCAGGTCTACCCCTTGGGCCACACAGGGGAGGCCAGGTCTACCCCTTGGGCCACACAGGGGAGGCCAGGTCTACCCCTTGGGCCACACAGGGGAGGCCAGGTCTACCCCTTGGGCCACGCAGGGGAGGCCAGGTCTACCCCTTGGGCCACACAGGTGAGGCCAGGTCTACCCCTTGGGCCACACAGGGGAGGCCAGGTCTACCCCTTGGGCCACACAGGGGAGGCCAGGTCTACCCCTTGGGCCACACAGGGGAGGCCAGGTCTACCCCTTGGGCCACACAGGGGAGGCCAGGTCTACCCCTTGGGCCACACAGGGGAGGCCAGGTCTGCCCCTTGGGCCACACAGGGGAGGCCAGGTCTACCCCTTGGGCCACACAGGGGAGGCCAGGTCTACCCCTTGGGCCACACAGGGGGAGGCCAGGTCTACCCCTTGGGCCACACAGGGGAGGCCAGGTCTACCCATTGGGCCGGAAAGGGGAGGCCAGGTCTACCCCTTGGGCCGGAAAGGGGAGGCCAGGTCTACCCCTTGGGCCACGCAGGGGAGGCCAGGTCTACCCCTTGGGCCACACAGGGGAGGCCAGGTCTACCCCTTGGGCCACACAGGGGAGGCCAGGTCTACCCCTTGGGCCACACAGGGGAGGCCAGGTCTACCCCTTGGGCCACGCAGGGGAGGCCAGGTCTACCCCTTGGGCCACACAGGGGAGGCCAGGTCTACCCCTTGGGCCACACAGGGGAGGCCAGGTCTACCCCTTGGGCCACACAGGGGAGGCCAGGTCTACCCCTTGGGCCACACAGGGGAGGCCAGGTCTACCCCTTGGGCCGGAAAGGGGAGGCCAGGTCTACCCCTTGGGCCACACAGGGGAGGCCAGGTCTACCCCTTGGGCCACACAGGGGAGGCCAGGTCTACCCCTTGGGCCACACAGGGGAGGCCAGGTCTACCCATTGGGCCACACAGGGGAGGCCAGGTCTGCCCCTTGGGCCACACAGGGGAGGCCAGGTCTACCCCTTGGGCCACACAGGGGAGGCCAGGTCTACCCCTTGGGCCACACAGGGGAGGCCAGGTCTACCCATTGGGCCACACAGGGGAGGCCAGGTCTACCCCTTGGGCCACACAGGGGAGGCCAGGTCTACCCCTTGGGCCACACAGGGGAGGCCAGGTCTACCCCTTGGGCCACACAGGGGAGGCCAGGTCTACCCCTTGGGCCACACAGGGGAGGCCAGGTCTACCCCTTGGGCCACACAGGGGAGGCCAGGTCTACCCCTTGGGCCACACAGGGGAGGCCAGGTCTACCCCTTGGGCCGGAAAGGGGAGGCCAGGTCTACCCCTTGGGCCACACAGGGGAGGCCAGGTCTACCCCTTGGGCCACACAGGGGAGGCCAGGTCTACCCCTTGGGCCACACAGGGGAGGCCAGGTCTGCCCCTTGGGCCACACAGGGGAGGCCAGGTCTACCCCTTGGGCCACACAGGGGAGGCCAGGTCTACCCCTTGGGCCACACAGGGGAGGCCAGGTCTACCCCTTGGGCCACACAGGGGAGGCCAGGTCTACCCATTGGGCCACACAGGGGAGGCCAGGTCTACCCCTTGGGCCACACAGGGGAGGCCAGGTCTACCCCTTGGGCCACACAGGGGAGGCCAGGTCTACCCCTTGGGCCACACAGGGGAGGCCAGGTCTGCCCCTTGGGCCACACAGGGGAGGCCAGGTCTACCCCTTGGGCCACACAGGGGAGGCCAGGTCTACCCATTGGGCCGGAAAGGGGAGGCCAGGTCTACCCCTTGGGCCACACAGGGGAGGCCAGGTCTACCCCTTGGGCCACGCAGGGGAGGCCAGGTCTACCCCTTGGGCCACGCAGGGGAGGCCAGGTCTACCCCTTGGGCCACACAGGGGAGGCCAGGTCTACCCCTTGGACCACACAAGGGAGGCCAGGTCTACCCCTTGGGCCACACAGGGGAGGCCAGGTCTACCCCTTGGGCCACACAGGGGAGGCCAGGTCTACCCCTTGGGCCACACAAGGGAGGCCAGGTCTACCCCTTGGGCCACACAGGGGAGGCCAGGTCTACCCCTTGGGCCACACAGGGGAGGCCAGGTCTACCCCTTGGGCCACACAGGGGAGGCCAGGTCTACCCCTTGGGCCACACAGGGGAGGCCAGGTCTACCCCTTGGGCCACACAGGGGAGGCCAGGTCTACCCCTTGGGCCACGCAGGGGAGGCCAGGTCTACCCCTTGGGCCACACAGGTGAGGCCAGGTCTACCCCTTGGGCCACACAGGGGAGGCCAGGTCTACCCCTTGGGCCACACAGGGGAGGCCAGGTCTACCCCTTGGGCCACACAGGGGAGGCCAGGTCTACCCCTTGGGCCACACAGGGGAGGCCAGGTCTACCCCTTGGGCCACACAGGGGAGGCCAGGTCTGCCCCTTGGGCCACACAGGGGAGGCCAGGTCTACCCCTTGGGCCACACAGGGGAGGCCAGGTCTACCCCTTGGGCCACACAGGGGGAGGCCAGGTCTACCCCTTGGGCCACACAGGGGAGGCCAGGTCTACCCCTTGGGCCACACAGGGGAGGCCAGGTCTACCCATTGGGCCGGAAAGGGGAGGCCAGGTCTACCCCTTGGGCCACGCAGGGGAGGCCAGGTCTACCCCTTGGGCCACACAGGGGAGGCCAGGTCTACCCCTTGGGCCACACAGGGGAGGCCAGGTCTACCCCTTGGGCCACACAGGGGAGGCCAGGTCTACCCCTTGGGCCACGCAGGGGAGGCCAGGTCTACCCCTTGGGCCACACAGGGGAGGCCAGGTCTACCCCTTGGGCCACACAGGGGAGGCCAGGTCTACCCCTTGGGCCACACAGGGGAGGCCAGGTCTACCCCTTGGGCCACACAGGGGAGGCCAGGTCTACCCCTTGGGCCACACAGGGGAGGCCAGGTCTACCCCTTGGGCCACACAGGGGAGGCCAGGTCTACCCATTGGGCCACACAGGGGAGGCCAGGTCTACCCCTTGGGCCACACAGGGGAGGCCAGGTCTACCCCTTGGGCCACACAGGGGAGGCCAGGTCTACCCCTTGGGCCACACAGGGGAGGCCAGGTCTACCCCTTGGGCCACACAGGGGAGGCCAGGTCTACCCCTTGGGCCACACAGGGGAGGCCAGGTCTACCCCTTGGGCCGGAAAGGGGAGGCCAGGTCTACCCCTTGGGCCGGAAAGGGGAGGCCAGGTCTACCCCTTGGGCCACACAGGGGAGGCCAGGTCTACCCCTTGGGCCACACAGGGGAGGCCAGGTCTACCCCTTGGGCCACACAGGGGAGGCCAGGTCTGCCCCTTGGGCCACACAGGGGAGGCCAGGTCTACCCCTTGGGCCACACAGGGGAGGCCAGGTCTACCCCTTGGGCCACACAGGGGAGGCCAGGTCTACCCCTTGGGCCACACAGGGGAGGCCAGGTCTACCCCTTGGGCCACACAGGGGAGGCCAGGTCTACCCCTTGGGCCACACAGGGGAGGCCAGGTCTACCCCTTGGGCCGGAAAGGGGAGGCCAGGTCTACCCCTTGGGCCACACAGGGGAGGCCAGGTCTACCCCTTGGGCCACACAGGGGAGGCCAGGTCTACCCCTTGGGCCACACAGGGGAGGCCAGGTCTACCCATTGGGCCACACAGGGGAGGCCAGGTCTGCCCCTTGGGCCACACAGGGGAGGCCAGGTCTGCCCCTTGGGCCACACAGGGGAGGCCAGGTCTACCCCTTGGGCCACACAGGGGAGGCCAGGTCTACCCCTTGGGCCACACAGGGGAGGCCAGGTCTACCCCTTGGGCCGGAAAGGGGAGGCCAGGTCTACCCCTTGGGCCACACAGGGGAGGCCAGGTCTACCCCTTTGGCCGGAAAGGGGAGGCCAGGTCTACCCCTTGGGCCACACAGGGGAGGCCAGGTCTACCCCTTGGGCCACACAGGGGAGGCCAGGTCTACCCCATGGGCCACACAGGGGAGGCCAGGTCTACCCCTTGGGCCACACAGGGGAGGCCAGGTCTACCCCTTGGGCCACGCAGGGGAGGCCAGGTCTACCCCTTGGGCCACGCAGGGGAGGCCAGGTCTACCCCTTGGGCCACGCAGGGGAGGCCAGGTCTACCCCTTGGGCCACACAGGGGAGGCCAGGTCTACCCCTTGGGCCACGCAGGGGAGGCCAGGTCTACCCCTTGGGCCACACAGGGGAGGCCAGGTCTACCCCTTGGGCCACACAGGGGAGGCCAGGTCTACCCCTTGGGCTGGCAAGGGGAGGCCAGGTCTACCCCTTGGGCCACACCGGGGAGGCCAGGTCTACCCCTTGGGCGGGCAAGGGGAGGCCAGGTCTACCCCTTGGGCCACACAGGGGAGGCCAGGTCTACCCCTTGGGCCACGCAGGGGAGGCCAGGTCTACCCCTTGGGCCACGCAGGGGAGGCCAGGTCTACCCCTTGGGCCATGCACGGGAGGCCAGGTCTACCCCTTGGGCCACACAGGGGAGGCCAGGTCTACCCCTTGGGCCACACAAGGGAGGCCAGGTCTACCCCTTGGGCCACACAGGGGAGGCCAGGTCTACCCCTTGGGCCACGCAGGGGAGGCCAGGTCTACCCCTTGGGCCACACAAGGGAGGCCAGGTCTACCCCTTGGGCCACACAGGGGAGGCCAGGTCTACCCCTTGGGCCACACAGGGGAGGCCAGGTCTACCCCTTGGGCCACACAGGGGAGGCCAGGTCTACCCCTTGGGCCACACAGGGGAGGCCAGGTCTACCCCTTGGGCCACACAGGGGAGGCCAGGTCTACCCCTTGGGCCACGCAGGGGAGGCCAGGTCTACCCCTTGGGCCACACAGGTGAGGCCAGGTCTACCCCTTGGGCCACACAGGGGAGGCCAGGTCTACCCCTTGGGCCACACAGGGGAGGCCAGGTCTACCCCTTGGGCCACACAGGGGAGGCCAGGTCTACCCCTTGGGCCACACAGGGGAGGCCAGGTCTACCCCTTGGGCCACACAGGGGAGGCCAGGTCTACCCCTTGGGCCACACAGGGGAGGCCAGGTCTACCCCTTGGGCCACACAGGGGAGGCCAGGTCTACCCCTTGGGCCACACAGGGGAGGCCAGGTCTACCCCTTGGGCCACACAGGGGAGGCCAGGTCTACCCCTTGGGCCACACAGGGGAGGCCAGGTCTACCCCTTGGGCCACACAGGGGAGGCCAGGTCTACCCCTTGGGCCACACAGGGGAGGCCAGGTCTACCCCTTGGGCCACACAGGGGAGGCCAGGTCTACCCCTTGGGCCACACAGGGGAGGCCAGGTCTGCCCCTTGGGCCACACAGGGGAGGCCAGGTCTGCCCCTTGGGCCACACAGGGGAGGCCAGGTCTGCCCCTTGGGCCACACAGGGGAGGCCAGGTCTACCCCTTGGGCCACACAGGGGAGGCCAGGTCTACCCATTGGGCCGGAAAGGGGAGGCCAGGTCTACCCCTTGGGCCACACAGGGGAGGCCAGGTCTACCCCTTGGGCCACACAGGGGAGGCCAGGTCTACCCCTTGGGCCACACAGGGGAGGCCAGGTCTACCCCTTGGGCCGGAAAGGGGAGGCCAGGTCTACCCCTTGGGCCACACAGGGGAGGCCAGGTCTACCCCTTGGGCCACACAGGGGAGGCCAGGTCTACCCCTTGGGCCACACAGGGGAGGCCAGGTCTGCCCCTTGGGCCACACAGGGGAGGCCAGGTCTACCCCTTGGGCCACACAGGGGAGGCCAGGTCTACCCCTTGGGCCACACAGGGGAGGCCAGGTCTACCCCTTGGGCCACACAGGGGAGGCCAGGTCTACCCATTGGGCCACACAGGGGAGGCCAGGTCTACCCCTTGGGCCACACAGGGGAGGCCAGGTCTACCCCTTGGGCCACACAGGGGAGGCCAGGTCTACCCCTTGGGCCACACAGGGGAGGCCAGGTCTGCCCCTTGGGCCACACAGGGGAGGCCAGGTCTACCCCTTGGGCCACACAGGGGAGGCCAGGTCTACCCATTGGGCCGGAAAGGGGAGGCCAGGTCTACCCCTTGGGCCACACAGGGGAGGCCAGGTCTACCCCTTGGGCCACGCAGGGGAGGCCAGGTCTACCCCTTGGGCCACGCAGGGGAGGCCAGGTCTACCCCTTGGGCCACACAGGGGAGGCCAGGTCTACCCCTTGGGCCACACAGGGGAGGCCAGGTCTACCCCTTGGGCCACACAGGGGAGGCCAGGTCTACCCATTGGGCCACACAGGGGAGGCCAGGTCTACCCCTTGGGCCACACAGGGGAGGCCAGGTCTACCCCTTGGGCCACACAGGGGAGGCCAGGTCTACCCCTTGGGCCACACAGGGGAGGCCAGGTCTACCCCTTGGGCCACACAGGGGAGGCCAGGTCTACCCCTTGGGCCACACAGGGGAGGCCAGGTCTACCCATTGGGCCGGAAAGGGGAGGCCAGGTCTACCCCTTGGGCCACACAGGGGAGGCCAGGTCTACCCCTTGGGCCACACAGGGGAGGCCAGGTCTACCCCTTGGGCCACACAGGGGAGGCCAGGTCTACCCCTTGGGCCACACAGGGGAGGCCAGGTCTACCCCTTGGGCCACGCAGGGGAGGCCAGGTCTACCCCTTGGGCCACACAGGGGAGGCCAGGTCTACCCCTTGGGCCACACAGGGGAGGCCAGGTCTACCCCTTGGGCCACACAGGGGAGGCCAGGTCTACCCCTTGGGCCACACAGGGGAGGCCAGGTCTACCCCTTGGGCCACACAGGGGAGGCCAGGTCTACCCCTTGGGCCACACAGGGGAGGCCAGGTCTACCCCTTGGGCCGGAAAGGGGAGGCCAGGTCTACCCCTTGGGCCGGAAAGGGGAGGCCAGGTCTACCCCTTGGGCCGGAAAGGGGAGGCCAGGTCTACCCCTTGGGCCACACAGGGGAGGCCAGGTCTACCCCTTGGGCCACACAGGGGAGGCCAGGTCTACCCCTTGGGCCACGCAGGGGAGGCCAGGTCTACCCCTTGGGCCACACAGGGGAGGCCAGGTCTACCCCTTGGGCCACACAGGGGAGGCCAGGTCTACCCCTTGGGCCACACAGGGGAGGCCAGGTCTACCCCTTGGGCCACGCAGGGGAGGCCAGGTCTACCCCTTGGGCCACGCAGGGGAGGCCAGGTCTACCCCTTGGGCCACGCAGGGGAGGCCAGGTCTACCCCTTGGGCCACGCAGGGGAGGCCAGGTCTACCCCTTGGGCCACGCAGGGGAGGCCAGGTCTACCCCTTGGGCCACGCAGGGGAGGCCAGGTCTACCCCTTGGGCCACACAAGGGAGGCCAGGTCTACCCCTTGGGCCACACAGGGGAGGCCAGGTCTACCCCTTGGGCCACGCAGGGGAGGCCAGGTCTACCCCTTGGGCCACGCAGGGGAGGCCAGGTCTACCCCTTGGGCCACGCAGGGGAGGCCAGGTCTACCCCTTGGGCCACGCAGGGGAGGCCAGGTCTACCCCTTGGGCCACACAGGGGAGGCCAGGTCTACCCCTTGGGCCACACAGGGGAGGCCAGGTCTACCCATTGGGCCACACAGGGGAGGCCAGGTCTACCCCTTGGGCCACACAGGGGAGGCCAGGTCTACCCCTTGGGCCACACAGGGGAGGCCAGGTCTACCCCTTGGGCCACACAGCGGAGGCCAGGTCTACCCCTTGGGCCACGCAGGGGAGGCCAGGTCTACCCCTTGGGCCACACAGGGGAGGCCAGGTCTACCCCTTGGGCCACACAGGGGAGGCCAGGTCTACCCCTTGGGCCACACAAGGGAGGCCAGGTCTACCCCTTGGGCCGGAAAGGGGAGGCCAGGTCTGCCCCTTGGGCCACACAGGGGAGGCCAGGTCTACCCCTTGGGCCACACAGGGGAGGCCAGGTCTACCCCTTGGGCCACACAGGGGAGGCCAGGTCTACCCATTGGGCCACACAGGGGAGGCCAGGTCTACCCCTTGGGCCACACAGGGGAGGCCAGGTCTACCCCTTGGGCCACACAGGGGAGGCCAGGTCTACCCCTTGGGCCACACAGGGGAGGCCAGGTCTACCCCTTGGGCCACACAGGGGAGGCCAGGTCTACCCCTTGGGCCACACAGGGGAGGCCAGGTCTACCCCTTGGGCCACACAGGGGAGGCCAGGTCTACCCCTTGGGCCGGAAAGGGGAGGCCAGGTCTACCCCTTGGGCCACACAGGGGAGGCCAGGTCTACCCCTTGGGCCACACAGGGGAGGCCAGGTCTACCCCTTGGGCCACACAGGGGAGGCCAGGTCTGCCCCTTGGGCCACACAGGGGAGGCCAGGTCTACCCCTTGGGCCACACAGGGGAGGCCAGGTCTACCCCTTGGGCCACACAGGGGAGGCCAGGTCTACCCCTTGGGCCACACAGGGGAGGCCAGGTCTACCCATTGGGCCACACAGGGGAGGCCAGGTCTACCCCTTGGGCCACACAGGGGAGGCCAGGTCTACCCCTTGGGCCACACAGGGGAGGCCAGGTCTACCCCTTGGGCCACACAGGGGAGGCCAGGTCTGCCCCTTGGGCCACACAGGGGAGGCCAGGTCTACCCCTTGGGCCACACAGGGGAGGCCAGGTCTACCCATTGGGCCGGAAAGGGGAGGCCAGGTCTACCCCTTGGGCCACACAGGGGAGGCCAGGTCTACCCCTTGGGCCACGCAGGGGAGGCCAGGTCTACCCCTTGGGCCACGCAGGGGAGGCCAGGTCTACCCCTTGGGCCACACAGGGGAGGCCAGGTCTACCCCTTGGACCACACAAGGGAGGCCAGGTCTACCCCTTGGGCCACACAGGGGAGGCCAGGTCTACCCCTTGGGCCACACAGGGGAGGCCAGGTCTACCCCTTGGGCCACACAAGGGAGGCCAGGTCTACCCCTTGGGCCACACAGGGGAGGCCAGGTCTACCCCTTGGGCCACACAGGGGAGGCCAGGTCTACCCCTTGGGCCACACAGGGGAGGCCAGGTCTACCCCTTGGGCCACACAGGGGAGGCCAGGTCTACCCCTTGGGCCACACAGGGGAGGCCAGGTCTACCCCTTGGGCCACGCAGGGGAGGCCAGGTCTACCCCTTGGGCCACACAGGTGAGGCCAGGTCTACCCCTTGGGCCACACAGGGGAGGCCAGGTCTACCCCTTGGGCCACACAGGGGAGGCCAGGTCTACCCCTTGGGCCACACAGGGGAGGCCAGGTCTACCCCTTGGGCCACACAGGGGAGGCCAGGTCTACCCCTTGGGCCACACAGGGGAGGCCAGGTCTACCCCTTGGGCCACACAGGGGAGGCCAGGTCTACCCCTTGGGCCACACAGGGGAGGCCAGGTCTACCCCTTGGGCCACACAGGGGAGGCCAGGTCTGCCCCTTGGGCCACACAGGGGAGGCCAGGTCTACCCCTTGGGCCACACAGGGGAGGCCAGGTCTACCCCTTGGGCCACACAGGGGGAGGCCAGGTCTACCCCTTGGGCCACACAGGGGAGGCCAGGTCTACCCATTGGGCCGGAAAGGGGAGGCCAGGTCTACCCCTTGGGCCGGAAAGGGGAGGCCAGGTCTACCCCTTGGGCCACGCAGGGGAGGCCAGGTCTACCCCTTGGGCCACACAGGGGAGGCCAGGTCTACCCCTTGGGCCACACAGGGGAGGCCAGGTCTACCCCTTGGGCCACACAGGGGAGGCCAGGTCTACCCCTTGGGCCACGCAGGGGAGGCCAGGTCTACCCCTTGGGCCACACAGGGGAGGCCAGGTCTACCCCTTGGGCCACGCAGGGGAGGCCAGGTCTACCCCTTGGGCCACACAGGGGAGGCCAGGTCTACCCCTTGGGCCACACAGGGGAGGCCAGGTCTACCCCTTGGGCCACACAGGGGAGGCCAGGTCTACCCCTTGGGCCACACAGGGGAGGCCAGGTCTACCCCTTGGGCCGGAAAGGGGAGGCCAGGTCTACCCCTTGGGCCACACAGGGGAGGCCAGGTCTACCCCTTGGGCCACACAGGGGAGGCCAGGTCTACCCCTTGGGCCACACAGGGGAGGCCAGGTCTACCCATTGGGCCACACAGGGGAGGCCAGGTCTGCCCCTTGGGCCACACAGGGGAGGCCAGGTCTGCCCCTTGGGCCACACAGGGGAGGCCAGGTCTACCCCTTGGGCCACACAGGGGAGGCCAGGTCTACCCCTTGGGCCACACAGGGGAGGCCAGGTCTACCCCTTGGGCTGGAAAGGGGAGGCCAGGTCTACCCCTTGGGCCACACAGGGGAGGCCAGGTCTACCCCTTGGGCCGGAAAGGGGAGGCCAGGTCTACCCCTTGGGCCACACAGGGGAGGCCAGGTCTACCCCTTGGGCCACACAGGGGAGGCCAGGTCTACCCCTTGGGCCACACAGGGGAGGCCAGGTCTACCCCTTGGGCCACACAGGGGAGGCCAGGTCTGCCCCTTGGGCCACACAGGGGAGGCCAGGTCTACCCCTTGGGCCACACAGGGGAGGCCAGGTCTACCCATTGGGCTGGAAAGGGGAGGCCAGGTCTACCCCTTGGGCCACACAGGGGAGGCCAGGTCTACCCCTTGGGCCACGCAGGGGAGGCCAGGTCTACCCCTTGGGCCACGCAGGGGAGGCCAGGTCTACCCCTTGGGCCACACAGGGGAGGCCAGGTCTACCCCTTGGACCACACAAGGGAGGCCAGGTCTACCCCTTGGGCCACACAGGGGAGGCCAGGTCTACCCCTTGGGCCACACAGGGGAGGCCAGGTCTACCCCTTGGGCCACACAAGGGAGGCCAGGTCTACCCCTTGGGCCACACAGGGGAGGCCAGGTCTACCCCTTGGGCCACACAGGGGAGGCCAGGTCTACCCCTTGGGCCACACAGGGGAGGCCAGGTCTACCCCTTGGGCCACACAGGGGAGGCCAGGTCTACCCCTTGGGCCACACAGGGGAGGCCAGGTCTACCCCTTGGGCCACGCAGGGGAGGCCAGGTCTACCCCTTGGGCCACACAGGTGAGGCCAGGTCTACCCCTTGGGCCACACAGGGGAGGCCAGGTCTACCCCTTGGGCCACACAGGGGAGGCCAGGTCTACCCCTTGGGCCACACAGGGGAGGCCAGGTCTACCCCTTGGGCCACACAGGGGAGGCCAGGTCTACCCCTTGGGCCACACAGCGGAGGCCAGGTCTGCCCCTTGGGCCACACAGGGGAGGCCAGGTCTACCCCTTGGGCCACACAGGGGAGGCCAGGTCTACCCCTTGGGCCACACAGGGGGAGGCCAGGTCTACCCCTTGGGC